>NC_090933.1:1261398605-1261670422 GCF_040938575.1 Ambystoma mexicanum | reverse complement strand
ACATTGCAAGTCTCTGAACATCCACTGATAAGATATTCCTGTCACTGTCATCCTAATTTAGAGGCCATGTGGTTAATTAATGTGGGTTTTGTTGGCACTCTTTGCTGCTAAGACTTGCGGACAGTGCACCTTGAAGCAGGGGCCTCATCGGAGTCCCATCAGTGTATGGAGTCGCAGTGAGTATTTCCCGCCGCGCCTCTTAATTCCAGTCCATGCCATCCTTTTGCCCACCACCCCTCTCCTTTACCTCAGTGCCAAGGTGTGTCCTGCCTTCCATTCGTGAACCAGACTGCAGGCTCCCAGCTTCAACCAGGTGTGTGTTCAATGTAAGGAAGCAGAGTGTGGCACCAAGATTTTAGTTTCTTATGTGATGTGAACACACCAAGGAAATGTGCTTGCATACATCACGATCAGCATGCCCGTGTAATGAGGTACAGGTGTAGCATTCCCGTGTAATGAGGCACAGGTGTAGCATTCCCGTGTAATGAGGTATAGGTGTAGCATTCCCGTGTAATGAAGCACAGGTGTAGCATTCCCGTGTAATGAGGGAGGCACAGGTGTAGCATTCCCGTGTAATGAAGCACAGGTATAGCATTCCCGTGTAATGAGGTACATGTGTAGCATGCCTGTGTATTGAGGTACAGGTATATCATTCCCGTGTAATGAGGCACAGGTGTAGCATGCCTGTGTAATGAGGTACAGGTATAGCATTCCCAAGTAATGAGGCACAGGTGTAGCATTCCCGTGTAATGAGACACAGGTGTAGCATGCCTGTGTAATGAGGCACAGGTGTAGCATTGCCGTGTAATGAGGGAGGCGCAGGTGTAGCATTCCCGTGTAATGAGGCACAGGTGTAGCATGCCTGTGTAATGAGGCACAGGTGTAGCATTGCCGTGTAATGAGGCACAGGTGTAGCATTCCTGTGTAATGAGGGAGGCACAGGTGTAGCATTCCCGTGTAATGAGGCACAGGTATAGCACTCCCGTGTAATGAGGTACAGGTGTAGCATGCCCGTGTATTGAGGTACAGGTATAGCATTCCCGTGTAATGAGGCACAGGTGTAGCATTCCCGTGTAACAAGGCACAGGTGTAGCATGCCTGTGTAATGAGGCACAGGTGTAGCATTGCCGTGTAATGAGGGAGGCACAGGTGTAGCATTCCCGTGTAATGAGGCACAGGTGTAGCATTCCCGTGTAATAAGGTACAGGTATATAATTCCCGTGTAATGAGGCACAGGTGTAGCATTCCCGTGTAATGAGGCACAGGTGTAGCATGCCCGTGTAATGAGGCACAGGTGTAGCATTGCCGTGTACTGAGGGAGGCACAGTTGTAGCATTCCTGTGTAATGAGGCACAGGTGTAGCATGCCCGTGTAATGAGGCACAGGTGTAGCATTCCCGTGTAATGAGGTACAGGTGTAGCATTCCCGTGTAATGAGGCACAGGTGTAGCATTCCCGTGTAATGAGGTACAGGTGTAGCATGCCCGTGTAATGAGGCACAGGTGTAACATTCCTGTGTAATGAGGGAGGCACAGGTGTAGCATTCCCGTGTAATGAGGCACAGGTATAGCATTCCCGTGTAATGAGGTACAGGTGTAGCATGCCCATGTAATGAGGTACAGGTATAGCATTCCCATGTAATGAGGCACAGGTGTAGCATTCCCGTGTAATGAGGCACAGGTGTAGCATACCTGTGTAATGAGGCACAGGTGTAGCATTGCCGTGTAATGAGGGAGGCACAGGTGTAGCATTCCCGTGTAATGAGGTACAGCTATAGCATTCCCGTGTAATGAGGCACAGGTGTAGCATTCCCGTGTAATGAGGTACAGGTCTAGCATGCCCGTGTAATGAGGTACAGGTATATCATTCCCGTGTAATGAGGCACAGGTGTAGCATTCAAATGTAATGAGGCACAGGTGTACCATTCCCGTGTAATGAGGGAGGCACAGGTGTAGCATTCCCGTGTAATGAGGGAGGCACAGGTGTAACATTCCTGTGTAATGAGGCACAGGTGTAGCATGCCCGTGTAATGAGGCACATGTGTAGCATTCCCGTGTAATGAGGCACAGGTGTAGCATGCCCGTGTAATGAGGCACAGGTGTAGCATTGCCGTGTAATGAGGCACAGGTGTAGCATGCCCATGTAATGAGGCACAGGTGTAGCATGCCCGTGTAATGAGGCACAGGTGTAGCATGCCCATGTAATGAGGCACAGGTGTAGCATGCCCGTGTAATGAGGCACAGGTGTAGCATTGCCGTGTAATGAGGCACAGGTGTAGCATTCCCGTGTAATGAGGCACAGGTGTAGCATGCCCGTGTAATGAGGCACATGTGTAGCATTCCCGTGTAATGAGGCACAGGTGTAGCATGCCCGTGTAATGAGGCACAGGTGTAGCATTCCCGTGTAATGAGGCACAGGTGTAGCATTGCCGTGTAATGAGCACAGGTGTAGCATGCCCATGTAATGAGGCACAGGGGTAGCATGCCCGTGTAATGAGGCACTTGTGCACACTCCCTGAACAACAGTTTTCTCCCCTAGCAATGTGTATTCCCCCGATCGTTGGCTTCTGCATGCACAGGCAGTGGCCACATTCCGTGTGTCCTGCACGGCACATGGATGCCTTATCTTGGTGGCGTCGCTGCTATTTTATAAATTGGGAGTACGGTTTGGCATTCGAGTATTTAACACGGGTATGCGTCTTCCTTAAGTGCCAAGGACGAGTATGCTCGTCCTTTTTGTGTAGACTTACATAATAGCCTGGCACTTAAAGGGTGGCTCTATGTTATTTATACATGTCTGCTCCTCTCTTAATCATGTCACTGCAGAAATGTGTCACTGCATAGAGACTAACACTATAGAGCAACCTATAAAACAAGCACTGGCAATGCCAATAGTTAGGGCGTTTACTGCTGTTCTTTACATTTATAGGTACCCGGGTGCAAGGAGGTGAGTGCAGAGTTTCAAAGAAGGATGTGTTAAAGGGTGCAGGTGTGCAAGAGAATGAGAAGGGGACTAGAGCAACTGAGGAAGCCATTGATAGAAGGTGCCATTGATGACGAGCAAGAGAATGAGAAGGGGACTAGAGCAACTGAGGAAGCCATTGATAGAAGGTGCCATTGATGACGAGCAAGAGAATGAGAAGGGGAATAGATCAAGGGAGGAAGCCATTGATAGAAGGTGCCATTGATGACGAGCAAGAGAATGAGAAGGGGAATAGATCAAGGGAGGAAGCCATTGATAGAAGGTGCCATTGATGACGAGCAAGAGAATGAGAAGGGGAATAGATCAAGGGAGGAAACCATTGATAGAATGTGCCATTGATGACGAGCAAGAGAATGAGAAGGGGAATAGATCAAGGGAGGAAGCCATTGATAGAAGGTGCCATTGATGACGAGCAAGAGAATGAGAAGGGGAATAGAGCAACTGAGGAAGCCATTGATAGAATGTGCCATTGATGACGAGCAAGAGGAAATATGAGCGAGAATGGGTGAGAGTGAGAGGGTAAGAAATAAAGTAAGAGTGCTAGAGGAAGGGTGAGTGTGGAAGCGGTGGGCAGATGGGTTGTTGAGAGAGTTGTGTCAGTGAGGTTAGAGAGACTGGGAGTAGTGTGGGTGGGGGTAGAGAGAAGTGGTTGGGGTAGAAATAATACAGTAGGGTAAGTGAGTGGAGGTAAGGGTGGGTGGATGGGGTAGAGAGAGGGGGAGAGAGAGAGAGAGAGAGAGAATGGGGTAGAGAGAGTGGAGGAGGGTGGGCGGTGGTAGAGAGAGTGGGGATTGGGTGGGTGATGATAGAGTGAGTGGGGGATACAGAGAGTATAGAGTCGGGATTGGATGGGGGATGGGGTAGAGAGAGTGGAGTGGGGGAGAATGGGTGGGGTGGGGGTAGGTTGGGGGTAGAGAGAGTGGGGGTAGGACAGGTGGGGGTAGTGAGAGTGGGGTAGGGTGTAGGGTATCAATGGCTTCCTCCCTTGATCTATTCCCCTTCTCATTCTCTTGCTCGTCATCAATGGCACATTCTATCAATGGTTTCCTCCCTTGATCTATTCCCCTTCTCATTCTCTTGCTCGTCATCAAACTCTCACTACCTTCACCCACCCTACTACGACCTTCTCTACCTCCATCCACCCAATCCCCACACTCTACCCCCACCCACCCTACCCCCACCATGTCTACCACTACCTACTCACAGTACGCCCATTGTCTCTCTACCCCACCCACCCTTCCTACCCCAATGCTCTCTGGCCCACCAACCCTACCCCACTCTACCCCACCCATGCACCCTACCCCCACTAACACTACCTCTACCCACCCTAACCCCACTCTCTCTACCCCCAAATCACCAACCCTATCCCCCACTCTCTCCACCCCCACCCACCTTACCCCCACTCTTTCTACCACCATTCACCCCCTTACCCTATCCCAACTCTCCCTACCTCGTTACCCACACTACCCACACTCTCTGTACCCCCATCAACTCAACCATCACCCTCTCTACAGCCCACCCACCCAATCCCCACCTTCTCTACCCTCATCCACCCACCCTACCCCGACCCTGTCTATGGCCAATCACCCACCCTACCCCCCCTCTCCCTACCCCAGCCCACTCACCCTACCCCGCTCTCGCTACCCCAACCCACACACCCTACCCCATTGGGGTAGGAAGGGTGGGTGGGGTAGAGAGACAGTGGGCGTACTGTGAGTAGGTAGTGGTAGACATGGTGGGGGTAGGGTGGGTGGGGGTAGAGTGTGGGGATTGGGTGGATGGAGGTAGAGAAGGTCGTAGTAGGGTGGGTGAAGGTAGTGAGAGTTTGTGTGTGGTAGAGATAGTAAGGGTAGGGTGGTGGGTGAGGTAGAGAGAGTGAGGTTGTGTGGGTAGGGTTTGAGAGAGTGCGTGGTAGAGAGATTGGGGTAGAGTGGTTCGGATGAGGTGGAGGGAGTTGGGGTATGGTGAGGGGGTTGGAGTAGAGCTAGCAGGGGTAGGGTGGCTGGTGGGGGTAGAGGAAGCAGGGTTTAGAGAGAGTGGGGTAGGGTGGGTGGTATTAGAGAAAGTGGGGGTAGGGTGGGTGGGATTAGAGCCAGTGGGGGTAGGGTGGGTGGATATGGATAGGGTGAGGGGTACAGAGAATGGCAGTAGGGTGGATGAGATAGAGAAAGTGGTGGTAGGGTAGGGTGGGTGAGTGGTGGTAGAGAGAGTGGAGGTAGGGCGGGTGGTGGCAGAGAGAGTAGGTTTAGGATGGGTGGGGGTGGAGAGAGTGGGGTTAGGATTGGTGGGTGGGTGTAGAGAGAGTGGGGTCATGGTGAGTGGGCAGGGGTAGAGTTAGTGTGGGTAGGTTGTGTGAGTGGGATAGAGAGAGTGGTGGTAGGGTGGGTGGTGGTAGAGAACATAGGGGGGTGAGTGGGGAGGGCAGGGGTAGGGTGAGCAGGTTGGGGTAGGGGTAAAGTGTGCAGGGGTAGGGTTGGTGGATTGGGGTAGAGTGAGTGGGGGTAGTGTGGGTGCGTGGTGTGAGACAGGGAGGGGGTATGATGAATGGGTGGGAGTAGAGTGCAGGGATTTGGTGGGTGAGGGTAGAGAGGGTATGGATTGAGTGGGTGGGGGTAGAGAGGGTGTGGATTGAGTAGGTGTGGTAGAGAGAGTTAGGGTTGGGTGTGGTAGAGAAAGTGGGGGTAGGGTGGGTGGGGTAGAGAAAGTGGGGGGTAGGGTGGGTTGGTTGTTCTAGAGAGAGTGGGGGTAAGGTGGGTGGGTGTGGTAAAGAGAGTGTGGGTGCTAGAGCGAGAGTGGGGGTAGGGTAAGTGGGTTGGGGTAGAGAGAGCGAGGTTATGGTGAGTGGTTTGGAGTAGAGATAGCAGGGGTAGGGTGTATAGGAGTAGAGAGAGTGGGGGTAGGGTGGGTGGGGGTAGTGAGGGTGGAGCTAGGGAGGTGGTAGTGGTAGTAGAGAAAGTAGGCATTAGGTGGTTGGGGTAGAGAGGGAGAGGGTAGGGTGAGAGGGTGGGTGAACGGGTGGAATTCGAGAGAGTGGGGGATGACTGGGTGATGGTAGTTGGTTTGGGGAAAAAACTTGAAGAGCAACCCAACCTCAGGAAGACTTGTCAAAAGTTGTCCAAAATAGTCCAAACAAAACCTGACCAGGACACGTAATGGGGGTGGTGGATAGATTGAGTGGGTGTGGGGGTTAGAGAGAGTAGATCTGGGGTGGATGGGGGTAGAAAGGCAGCCACAACAGGACAATAAACAGATTTGCAGTCAAAGGTAGCCCACAAATGGCCCAATTGTCACCAGAATTAGCCCGAAATAGCCCAATATGAAATCACTGCACAGCTGGGAAATTTAAAGCCCAGCACCCGACTTGCTTATTACAAAGCTGCTGATTGAAGCAAATATTATTAGGAAACATCTCATTGGGTAGTAGTTTGGTAAAAAAAAGAGATTTGAGTGATTTGGTCGTTTCATGCCATGGCAGTGCCCGTTGCTATACCAACCAGATACTCTCAGGTCAGAACCCCCCATTCCCGCTCTCTCTTCTGTAATAATAGTTTCAGCAATTTTGTGGTGCAAGCGCCACAGAAATTCACCAAAACCAAAAAGGCACAATTATTGGCTTTGCCAATGCATGTTAGTTTTGTCTGAAAGCTGGCAGAACCATCAGAGGCCAAACTAATTGAGTAGTTTTAGTTTTCTATATTAGTGAAACGATACATAACTTTAGCTTGACGTTTCCTTTCTGCTGAACACAGTGGATTTGCCTGACCCTGACATGGCGACATCAGGCACACCTAGATCACGGGACTGGGAGTGTTCAAGGGGAAGGAAAATTAAAGGACCTTAAGAGAAAGAGAGAGGTTTGTGACGGAGTCGGGGCAAAGGCCCCACACCAGAGCTCGCTTTATCAAGGACGGAACCTGGAGCTAAGGGAAGGAAGGAAGGTAAAAGTGCCGGAAGAATCCACTCGCTTTAGGAGTTTATGCATCAGGAGCTCCCCAAACCCTGGCAGGACTTCTTGAAACCCAGTCATGCTGCAGGGAAACCCTTTCTCTATGTTGAAATCTCCAGCGGGAACCACAGACCTAGTCCATAGGAACAAGAGCCAATACACCTCAAGAAACATTTAGATTCTGGGTGAACCATGTCTCACCCCTCTTCAGTACCATACAGTACCCCCTCTTCACTCATCAAGGAAACCACAATGTGAGGGCAGACCTCCATCCCCATTTACCAGCGTCTAGCCCACTTTCGCTGACCTACACTTTCACTGAATATGATTTCTTTGCACTTTTTTTTGCGGCAACAATCATATGGTAAGTGGGGTTAAAATATATATGGGGGGTGGGAGATAGGGGTAGTTAAGGGCAATGCGGGAGGTCTCCCCCCACATTTTGCCACAAAACAAGTGCAAAAACCTGTAAAAAATAAGGTCAGCGAAAGAAATAATGCAGCAATGATTCATAGAACCTTTTGCAGCAATGTTCACGCATAAACATGACCTATATTGAATCCCTTTATGGTAAACCTACAATGGCTGAATCATCATGTCCCAGCTTCCCGGCCCATGGTGTCAGTCCAACTCTTTCTTTATCTAAGGAAGATGTTCATGGGAAAGTCTGTAGATTCTAATCTTCCCGCGCTCCGGGCCTGGACGGGCTTCCGCATTTGGTCCTATAAAACGATCCGAAGCTCTGGGCTGGTATACTGCGTGGATTATTTTTGGAAGGTATCACTTGGTGGCGAGATTCCATCCACTTGGAAGAAGTCCATAAGAAAGACCCTTGGGTTGATACGGCAAATTACAGATTGCTGGCAATGCTGGATGCCCCATGCAAGCTCATCTGTAATTTTATACTGGACAACCTTCTGGAATGGGTTAGGGATGGACATTTCCTCCCTATCCAGCACAATGGATTCAGGAAGGGTATGAGCAAAACCCGCAACATCTGGACAGAACAACAGCTTATCCGCAAATCTCTTGCTGCTAAGTCCCGCCTTTATATTGTGTTTATTGATTTCTCTAGCGCATTTGTTTTGGTGCTGCCGGACAGGCTCTGGGTCGAACATGCCAATTGGGGTATTAGCACAGCCCCGCTCAATTCGGCAAAACAGTTCTATTCTATACGGTTAGACTCGATATGAAGGGGTGTTTAAGTCACCCTATATTAATAGCTGATGGTTTGAAACCTGGCTGGGTATTGGCCCCTCTATTGTTTAATTTACAGATGGCTGATATGAAAGCTGCTTTTTTATACTTCAATAATCATCAACCTAGTTTATCGTCTGTACCGATTTTATGGCTGTTTGATAAAACACATATCGGTCTTCGGAACAGCCTAACAGCTGTAGTAGGGTATTGAAAAGAGAATAATTGAAAAATTAATGGCGTAAGATTATGTCCATTGGTGGTAAACACCCCCATAATAAATTTGTATGGAAATTGGGTGAACAACAAATAGAATTGGTGAGGTCATATGTATATTTAGGAGCTCTCCTTACTCCTACCTTATCTCTGTAGTTGTTGCAATTGTACGTAGCACCTAAGACACTTAGCAAGTTTGGGATCATTAAAACATTTGGACAGAATAAGGGTGGCCACTCGGTTAAAGGTATGTTGTCCATATATAAAACCAGTATTGTTCCAGCAACCTTGTATGGTTGGGACACTGATACAGATAAGCAACTGCACGGGCTTAATGCCTTAGAAGTGAAACTATGTTGACGAAACCTGGGCTTCCACAATCTTTCCCAATTGAAGCTATTTGCCTGTAACTCGGCCTGGTTTCTCTAAAGACGCAAGTCAAAATTAAAACATCTCTTCCCATGAAAATTCTGGCAGATAAGCGTGAACCCATAATTAGTTGGCATTTTAAGTTGGGGGGATTCGGCATCCCAGGGCAGTTACTCAGTGAAGTACTTAAAGGGGGCCTATGGTGTCTTCCAAAAACAGATTGACTGGACCTGGGATGAAGTTTCCTCTGATGATACTGTTGCCAGAAGAACACTAATTGATACGGCAAATAGCCGGGATAGATCCAACCATGTAAATTATTTGCATGGGAAGAAGACACTGATTGAATTTGCGTGTCAGTCGTTCCCTTACTTGGAACCTGTGAATTATGTTAAATTCACTGTGGATCAGGGGTTGCGTCGTTTTATTATGCTCCTGCTACTGGCGGGTTGCTGCCGGACTCGTTACATTTTACCAGCAGCTGACTTCCCGGTGCCGCTGGGAGATTACAAGTCCGGCGACCTGGGAAGTCAGGCATCGGTAAAATGTAAGTCTGCATTTCCATGGCAGTGCAGACTCGGAAGCGCCGGCACCATTGTTAACGGTGCCGGCGTTTCCGTGAACGGTCTGCCTATCGTGGCCGCTGCACCTGGCAGGGTCAGACCTATCGGGCATAGCAGCCACCGCAGGCAGACAAGTAGTTTGCCAGTCCGGAAACAAAGGTGCCAGTGAGCTTACTAGCACCCTTGTTTCCAGACAGACAAGCTTGAAATGAGGCCCCTAGCCTCGCACAACAGCACTTGACAACTACAAACTGATAACATCACACCTATGCTGGGCGACCGGTGTAAACCAAACTGTTGCTGCCAATAGCACATCACAGCTCTCTTGCGCTTTTCCCGCTCTGCCCTGCTAACTTACCCTACCCACTTGCTTTTCAGACCCTCCAGAGCACCAGGGGACCACTCCGGTGGTGATAGTGTGCGGTATAAATATCTTCATAACAGTGGAAATTTCAATTTTAATGGTTTATATTTTTTGTATGATATTGCATTTTATATTTATATTGAACAGTGTAAAGGGTTTTATGTAACCAAATACACTAATAAAAAAGAAAACATATAAAAACACTTATATCGACCTCCGATAGACCAAGGAACAACACATGAAACTCCCAGTGAAAAAGGGAAACATCAGCAACCCAGGATTCCCCATTGTTTACGGCTTGCATCTGTGAAGAAAGCAGAGGGCACCGGAGGGAAGAAACGCGCCTCTGCAGCAAGCACATGCTGGACGACCTTGGTACAACTCTTGGATGGCCACCCTCCTCTAGTTCGGTACTACAAAGCATTAGAGCTAAATGCATTGTGGCAAAGGCACTCCTGAGATGCCTGGCCAATCAGGAAACAAATACCTCTGGAGAAGAAGAGCTGGGATGCGCTCTTGCATTGGAAAGACGGGAGTCAACTGTGAGACCACAGCCAGCTGGAAGACCAAGAGAATTGTGAGACTCATGGTTAGAGGGTAAGCCTATCTGCGACTGAAAATTACTCAACCATAGGGGAGAGATATGCTTGCTGGTAATCTGCATTCGAAGTTGTTTGCAGTGCAAACATATGAGGCTAGGATTCTTGAACTGTCAGCGATAGAGGCAGTGATCCCGGAACTGGCTACTCATGCCAACAAAAGAATTGCTTCACTATGTCCTTATAACGCTAATAATGGCGGAAATGAGGCTAACAAGTGACTCGTTGTGGATTCCGTGCGCTTGTCCTAAATGGACCGGATTACCTGCCGTGATCCTTCAAAAGTCTCGAGGTTGCGCAGATCATGGCGCACAAGTGAGGTGAGAAAGTGACTGTTTGGCAGTAATGTTGTGGATTTGGCGTGTTTGTCCTACCGCCTCCTTCAAAAGCCTCGAGCCTGTGTAGAGCGTGGTGCAGAAGTGAGGTGAGCAAGAGACCGTTTGGTAGTGCGGCCATGTGCGCTGATTGGGGTAAAATCATTCTATTTTCAAAGACTCTGATGCCTCTTTATTCAATAGAGCTTTTAATCTATCCTTTTTTCTTATTTTTCTATGTTAAGGCTTGTGGCATCCCCGGACAGAAACCAAGTTGAATTTGTTGATGTTTGTAGAACTGATGAGGTTGCCCTCCATTTAAACTCGAAACTGATCTCGAATTTAATTTGAAAGGAAACTGAAACGTTTTTAGGGAAAGGGATTTATGTACACCCCTTTGTAAAGTTAGGGGAAAACTTCTCGCAAACCTACTGCACCCAGTTTTTCTATGGGGAAATCAGCCATCCTGTAAGCGCAAACCCTCAATGAATGACGATTGGTCATGGCTGGCTGACTCACTTAGCAATGTAACACGGGCAAAGGCACCTCATGATCTGTAGCCTCACTTTGTGCAACTTAATTTCCTGGGATATAAGAGGGCACTCTAGCTTCCTCCATCCATTGCCAGATTCAGAGGATTTATTTTATTTTAATATTTATAACGCGCATACCCCATGGGGCCCAAGCAGAACTGCCTCTAGGCGCAGCTGTTAATTAATAGCTGGACATAGACTTCACTAGGCTATCGCTTGAAGTTTGTTTTAATTGGTAGGGACAAATTGCACGAAAAGATACATGTTTAGTTTCTTCCTAGAAATAGATGGAGACTCAATCTGTCGAAGCTCCCTTGGTAAAGAGTTCCAAGAACGGGGGCCAAAGGACGAAAAACGCCTGTCACCCCATGTTGTTGTTTTGGAAAATGGGACCACCAACAGGCCCTGTCCCATAGATCGAAGTGATTGAGTAGGATGATGACTTTGAATTTTTGAAATCAGATAGGCTGGGGCCAGGCCATGAAATTCGTTGCCGTACCAGGAGCCAATGAAGATTTTTACGATACCGAGAGACAGTAAACTTCCTTGGTATGATATAACACAATTCGAGATTTTCACCTTTCAGGAGGTTTGGCTAACATACTCCTACCCTAGATGGATATTCCGTCTTCTTAAACAAAGCCCAGAATGGTCATTTAGTTTGCCCATCCTAGAGGTTTATTAATTGGAGTCAAGGCCGTTTTCTGTCCTTTAGTAACTAAGTGGAATTCAAAGTTGGAAAGCGATTTAGCTATCACTCAATCTTGGAATGAGGGGGACAATTGCATGCTTTTTTATTTATAATTGGTGAATATCCATTGGAACCCTAGAGGAACATTCACTTCTGTTTTCCTCAACTCCTTGGAAAACCTTCTCCATAGTTGGTACTCCTTGCATGGTACTGCCCCTACCTATCCTTTTGATGGGTGATTTGCATTGCTCTGTTCCCAACATTTTCTCCAACAACCATACTCAAAACATGATCATAAAGGATGGTCGTACTGATCGAAGGGGCTTCCTCTGAAGTGAAATGATTTCAAACTGGCAATTGCACACATTAAATGCAATGTACCTGGTGATATGCCTGACAGACACAACTGGAACAGAGGATTGAGTGTTTCCACAATTGATATCTTTTCCTCTGAGTCTCTGATACCGGGTATTCAATCTCAATTTATGAAGAAGTTCTTATCTAGTGATCATGCTCACTAAGGCTTTGCCGGCAACGCAGAACCAACGCGCTTCCTGGAGGAGGCGGGGCTACGGCGCACTCGTGACCCGATCACGTGACTCTGGGCTGCCTCATAGGACAGAGGCTGCCGCCCGCCAAGTGTATTGTGCATCTTGGAAAACGAATCTTCGTTAGCAGCAGAAGCTGCTCTCCCTACCTGGCATTGCGAGCTAACTAAGGCTCTTGCCGGCAACGCAGAACCAACGCGCTTCCTGGAGGAGGCGGGGCTACGGCGCACTCGTTACCCGATCACGTGACTCTGGGCTGCGTCATAGGACAGAGGCTTCCGCCCGCCCAGTGTATTGTGCATCTTGGAAAACAAATCTTCGTTAGCAGCAGAAGCTGCTCTCCCTACCTGGCATTGTGAGCTAACTAAGGCTCTTGCCGGCAACGCAGAACCAACGTGCTTCCTGGAGGAGGCGGGGCTATGGCGCACTCGTGACCCGATCACGTGACTCTGGGGTGCCTCATAGGACAGAGGCTACCACCCTTGCGACGTTAAGCCCGACAGGAGTGAAGGGCGCCGGCTGTTGTGCGGCTGTTTGGCGCTAGTGGCACTAATATTGGACAGGAGACTGCGGAGGTTTATCCTCTTTGACCCCTCACGGCATCTTTATAGGAGTGGTTGTATTGCAGTGTTGATCCAACATAATGACAAAAACAAAGTCCGTGAAATCCCGGTATGACTTGCGTAAAGGTAAGGCCGGGAACACGGATAATCCATCATCCAAAGGGACAAAGAATGGAACCCCAAATGGGGCGGGTGGTGCTACAGATAAAGGCACTATTCCAGCAATGTTTGGGAAAATTCCACCAAAGGTAACTCCTACTATTGATAAAACAGCAATTGAGGATATTAATTTTGCACCCCTGCCCCTGCATAATAATAGTGATGCTCTTGAATCTACTAATTTCAATGATATTGATAATAATTCACTTCTCGACCTGTGTTTATCAATTCAAAAATCGATGGCATCTCTGAATAAACCCCTCACACCACAAAAGAACGGACCAATAATGGTAGAAGCACAAGTTTTGAATGCTGCTCAGAATGAACAGCAGAGCGCCAGGGAATCAACTAGCCCCAAACAAACAGGAAATTCAACCTCAAACCTGTCTGGCATTCATCCCATTCACCCCACCCCTATTTCACCTGTGGCCCCAACAGCTGGACGATTATCGGCTTCTCCAAACCTTTATATTGAGCCTGATGAATTGGAGCACACTGATAGGGGAGTGAGTGGTGACCGAGAGGGCTCAAACTATGCGGCAATTTCTGAATTGCAAGCCTCAATGACCTTGGTTCAAATTGCCTTGGAAATTCTATTGATACTGTGTGGGAGGATCCATACCAACTCTATAATACAGCTAGGGCTTCCTAACCCTATAGAGGACATGGACCAAGTGCCGCAAATACGGCTGGCCCCTAAGGGGGATCAGGATATAGCAGCTCCGTTGGCTACGGGTAACTTGGAGGAACCTGAGGAGACCGGTATGAAAGCACCTTTGACTAAGAAACAACGCCGGCAACTAAGACGTGAGGCTGCCAAAAATGTGGCGGTTGAAATTGCCTCCCCTTTACCAGCCACTAATGTTCCGGCCACTCGATCTAAAAAAGCAAAATAAAGGGGCCGGAAAACAAAGAAGCGCACTAAAAAGGGAGCAGGGACTCTAACAAGCTGGATTATACCGGACATAACGCAGGAAGCCACTAGCATGATCCTGGAAGATCCGGAATCTGATCTCTCATCTAGTACGAATGACGAATCTACAAAATACTCAACTCAATGCGGGGATGGGAGAGTTGAGGAAGAGGAGCAGCTTAATTCCCTGGAGGCAACAGAATTTGATGACCCTAATGCAAGTAAAATCTGCATTATTAAAAACTTAAACCAGAAGAAAAGGGACAAGTGGTTGAAAAGATCAGAGGTCCTGACTAAATTACATCTGATTCCACAGCTACGTGTTATATACGTACGGAATATTTCTTTTTTGTGGAACCACTTAATGTATGTAACCCCAATGTCACTGCCCTCCATTGCTGTGTCATGGCATCAGCCCAACAGATTCGTACTCATAAAAAATGTCTAATGCAAGTGGGTATAGAGGTTGATGCCTGTAAAGAGAAGGAGGACCCCTCTCTCCCGAGTGCTGACTACGCTGTATCTCAGAATAAGGGTGGCAGGCTTGTCCAACCATTGGGAGAGAAAGTACACTTGGTGGACATACAAAACACTCTGAAATGGTTAGCGGACTTGCTACCCAGGGTTTTACAACAACCATGAGATTATTCTTTGTTAAGCTGGAACACGCATGGCCATCAACATTTTCTCACAGATAAGGGTTCCCTTGCACTTATTAACAACTATCCCATTTTTCTACTGCAAGATACCTGGCTGTTGCAACCGACAGCCATAGATGGTTACTCTATCTACCATACCTTGGCTAAGAAGGGAGAGCGGGGACGGCCCTATGGGGTTTAGCTATCGGAGTGTCGAATAAGATCAACAGTAAAGTGATCCCAGTGGAGAGCAATTATATATGTGCGGCTGCTTTGCCCCTCAGAGTAAAAGCTGTATGGGAAGAAATGCTGCTAATTAATATATATAATCCTCCTGGTGCAACGCACAGAGAGCATATACAAGATGCCCTGCATGATCTCATGAGCAATTGGAAGTTAACCAATGATAAATACTATGTCATTGTGGCTGGTGATCTAAATTGCCGGATTAGTTGTAGGGGGGGGTACTAGTAATAATCAGCCTCTGGAAACATGCATTCACAGATAGTGAGGGGGAGTGCTGGAGGGGCTTTTTTGATTGCTGGGACCTCGAAATAATTAATGGGCGTACAAGAAGTGATAGGCTTGGAAAGCATACGTGGAAAATGGGAGAAGTGGGAGTACTCTCGATTATATCTTTACCAGTGCTGAGATTTCAACTATTGTCCATGACATGGAGGTGAGGGAATGTGAATGGAGTGACCATGACCCCTTGATACTGAAGCTGGGGTCTTGTACTGTCATGACCACTGCTTTCAAGGAGTCAGGACCTACCCAATATCCTTGGAAGCAGGCTCATAACATGTCTTATCGGCACCAGCAAGTCCCAATTGGGACCTTTTGGACCTTGTCCTGGCACCGGTGGTGCCAGGCTCATAGTAAGGACCCGTCCCGGCACAGGAAGCGCCGGGCTCATATCAAGTGTAAAAGTGCTTGGGTGAACCTACCTGGAGCAGACCATGCTGCTTACTTACCAGCAAGATGATGCTTTACTCTCTTCTGGCAGGGACTACTTTTCCTTCTGGGTGGGGCAGGCACCACTCCCTGGATCATGGATGCTGGAACCCTTCTGGAAGCAGGAACTCTTTTACCTGGGCGAGGCTGCTGTGGAAGAAGACACCTAAGCACTCCTATGGGCTATTTAAACCACGCCCGATTGGTACCACGTGCTTCGCGTTATTCTGCATCTGCAGCAGGATGCTCACCGTGTCAGCTCCAGCGAATCTTCAGCTCCGGATCCTGTAATTACGAAAATTACCTGCTGGGGACCAGTCTTCAATCTTCAGCGGCTCCTGCAAAACAAACGGCACAGATTAAACAAAGGCAAGGTTAGCGCTTCAACTCACCCGATCCATCGGCAGCATCCAAGACGTTTTTTCAGCATTTCTCGTCCGGCATCGGGCCTGCAAAGACAAAGAACATTGGTTAGTAACGCTTAGTTACAATACTGCTTACCTGTGTTGCGCTAGCTCCAACTTGCTCGCACTGCATTCCGGCACCTGTAAAGACAAAAGGGGACATTAAGGTGCATTCTACGGCCCTAAGGCAGCCTTCCTACTTACGTGCCTTCGAATTCATCATCTTCTTGTCACGCTCTCTGCCACGAATCGGGGAGAGCAGCTTCTTTGGCATCGACAGCATCTGAAAAGATAAAAGACATAGACTTAAGGAAAAAACATTTGAAGAGAGCAATCCGAAAACTTTAATACTTACAAGTCACGCTCGTGCTGCAAACGGCGGCTTCGCTCTCATCTACCCTCTGCAATCAAGAGGCGGAACTCACATCCAGTGAAGTAACTGGACCCAGCGCCCCTGCACAAGACGCAGGATGGAGAGCTCAGCATTCACTTACTTAAGGTGAGCACAACAATCACCCGAGTACCACGGGAAGAGAGGGAGAGAGGGGCTAAGAACTACTCCCAACCTTCCAGTCACTAATCCTTGATTTTCCACTTGCAGACACCTCACTCTGCAGGTCAAGCTTTCGGTAAGGAAGGGGCCAAATCCGGGAGCCAGACGAATCCTACGCCTAACGTTGAAGACGTTTTCACCGCCCAGTCAAGACCTGCGCCTCCGAGGGAACCAGGTGAGCGTTACAGAACGCGAAGCCTCATCATACATTTCCCGCCCAGGCGCAATGGAGACTTCAGACACAGACCAATTGGCCCAGTTGCTCGGGGAGTTGAGAGCAGAAGTACACGCAGCACGCCAGGAAACAAACGCCTTAAGGAGAGAGCTAGTGGTTTCTAAGGAGCGAACAGACGACTTGGCTAGACAATTGTTACAAGCCCAAGCGGGACAGACTCCTCTGCCTACCCCTGGTGGAAGCCATGCCCCAACGGCTTCCCCAAATCCGGTGCAAATTAATCTACCAGGAAATGTACCTTTGGCTCCGCCCGAACGCTTTTCAGGTGATCCGAAAAGATTTGCTGTGTTCATTAATCAGTGTCGTTTGCACTTTCTGTGTAGACCTGCCGCTTTTCCAACGGACCAGGCTAAGGTGGCCTTCGTGCTTTCATATCTTAGTGGCAGTGCCGCAGATTGGTCTATTCCTTTAGTGACTCAAGATAACCCTATTCTTTACAATTTCCAGGACTTCCAAGCTAGTATGGAAAGATTGTTCGCAAGACATTCTCAGGGACAGGCCCTGGACAATGAACTTCTTTCACTATGACAGGGCAGTCAAGATCTTCTGGCCTACATTGCATCATTTAACAGACTAGTGGTTGAAACCGGATGGCCTGAGGATAAGAGAATCACCCTTTTCTATAGAGGCCTTCGTGGAGAACTTAAAGACGTTCTGGCCCAGGTGGTGAATCCTCCTCAAGACTGTTCCGAATACATTGATCTGGTGGTGCAATTGGATCATAGAATACAAAATCGGAAAGCCGATCGTTCTAGGTTTGAGAATCGAGTTTTTTCAAGACCACAGAGCTCCGTTAAAGGAAATGATACCGTGGAACCCATGCAGATTGGGGTGGTGAAAGGGCCTCTAACCCAAAAGGAAAGAGAAAGGAGAAGACAACTGCAATTGTGCCTCTATTGCGGGAACTCAGGGCACTTCCTCCAAGATTGCCCAGTGAAACCAAAGAAGAAGACAGTAGGAGCTTCCGATAAGGGTGCCAAAGGTTCGGAGTCGGAAAACGACCTCGCCCGACAAGTGTAGAGGTCCGCTTGCCGAGCGTAAAAACCAGTTCTTTGACCTCGCATTTTACCATGCCCATGGTCCTCGTGAGTCCGGAGCAACCCAATCGTATGCATGCCATTAAAGCATACATTGATAGTGGCGCAATTGGCAATTACGTGGACTGTGAATTGGCCGCCAGGATGAATCTATCTCTTGTTCCTAAGTCTGTGAAAGACGTCATCACCACCGTGGATGGTACGGAAATAGCTTCCGGACCAGTTACTCACACCACCCTGAAAGTGACGTTGGTAAGCCAAGATGGACATCAAGAGAAGATCGTGTTTGAGGTGATCAAGGCTCCACAGTTTCAAGTTATCCTGGGAATCCCTTGGCTGGAGAAACACAATCCTCAAATTGATTGGCGAGCAAAGACAATCCGGTTTCCAGAATGCGCACCTACCTGTTATCCGCAGCCCCCCACGAAGCTAGCTGCAACTGCTTCTGAGAGTCCTCACTTGCCTCCTGAATACCGGGAATTTCAGGATGTCTTTCGGAAAGATCAAGCTAATTCGCTTCCTCCTCACAGATCATACGACTGCCAAATAGATCCACTCCTCCATGCAGTCGAATTTATGCCCTCACAGAACCTGAAAATCTTCACCTGAGGCAGTATTTGGACCAGTACCTGGCTAATGGATTTATCCGTCCCTCGAAGTCCCCAGCCTCTTCAGCTTTGTTCTTCGTGCCAAAAAAAGAGGGAGACCTAAGAACATGTATAGATTACCGTGCCCTGAACCAGATTACGATTAAGAACAGATATCCATTACCATTGATCCCTGAACTTCTTGACTAGGTTAAAAGTGCCTGTATCTACACAAAACTGGACCTCAGAGGAGCTTACCATTTAGTACGAGTAAAAGAGGGCGATGAATGGAAGACGGCCTTTCGTACTAAATATGGACTGTTCGAGTATCAAGTAATGCCCTTTGGGCTTTGCAACGCTCCGGCAGCCTTTCAATATTTTATGAATGACGTCCTCAGAGAGCTCATTGACGTATGTGTAGTTGTCTATATTGATGACATTCTGGTCTATTCGTCCTCTGAGGCGGAACATCGAAAACATGTCACCACAGTATTGGAGCGGCTCCGAAAACACAGACTCTTTGCAAAATTGGAAAAATGCGTTTTCCACGTCACGGAGGTCGAATTTTTGGGATTTATTTTGTCACCCAATGGAGTCCACATGGACTCAAGAAAAGTGGACGCTATCATTAAGTGGCCCTCACCAACGTCAGTGAAAGGAGTACAAAGCATGTTGGGCTTCGCCAACTTTTATCGAAGATTTATCCCAGATTTTTCTCGAGTAGTCCAACCCATTACAGCCCTCCTCAGAAAGAATAAACGTTTCGAGTGGTCTACAGAGGCTGAACAAGCTTTTCAGGAACTGAAAACAAAATTCACCTCGGCTCCAGTTCTAAAACATCCTCGCCCGGAACTTCCCTATATCGTAGAGACTGATGCTTCCAGTCTCGCAATGGGAGCAGTGCTTTCGCAAAGAGACCCGGAAACAAATCAGTTACACCCAGTGGCATTTTGGTCCCGCAAATTTTCAGCTCCTGAAATCAACTATACTATTACAGATAAGAAACTTTTGGCTATCAAGTCCGCTTTTAAAGCTTGGCGGCATTATCTCTTGGGAGCCCGACACACCGTCACCGTCATCACGGATCATCGTAATTTACAGTACCTTAAATCAGCCAAAGCTCAATCCTCCAGACAACTTCGCTGGGCATTGTTTTTCGCCGAATTCGACTTTGTGATAACTTACCGACCAGGCAACAAGAATGGTAAAGCAGACGCTCTCTCCCGAATTGGAGTAGATGAACTCACGACCAATCCTGAACCCGTCCCCATAATTCCGGAACAGAGAATCCTGGGTTTGATAGATGCACAATCCATTGAAGACATTGAAGCTAAAGTTAAAGATCTTCTGACTCCAGCAGAAGTGCAAGACTGGCAACTCAAGGGAAACGATTTCACAATGGATAAGAACCTACTATACTTTCGAGGAAGATTATATTTACCATGTACTGATTTACAAAGACAGGTGATCTCTTGTTACCATGACTCCTTAATGGAAGGACATCCTGGCATTACCAAAACGTTGGAAAAGGTAAAAAGACATTTCTGGTGGCCGTCTTGGAGAAAGGACATTAAGGATTTCATAAATTCCTGTGGTGTGTGCGCTCAAAGCAAAAGCCAGAAGGAGAAACCAGCAGGCCTCCTACGTCCAATAGACATTCCTCCACACCCATGGCATACTCTCTCCATGGACTTCATCACGGATTTACCACCATGCTCCGGATTTAATACAATCTTAGTGATTGTGGACCTATTCTCGAAAATGGCTCATTTCATCCCATTGAAAGGGTTACCTACAGCTCCAATTTTGGCCCGAGAATTCCTTGAAAACATCGTTCGGTTACACGGCTTTCCTTCAGCTTTAATCTCAGATAGAGGGAGTCAATTTATTTCCCACTTCTGGTGGAGTTGTTGTCGCCTAGCCCAAATTGACATAAGGCTTTCGACCAGCCACCATCCCCAGACCGACGGGCAGACCGAGAGGACCAACCAAACCTTAGAACAGTATCTACGCTGCATGTTACAACAATCAGAGAGCACTTGGAAAGACATTCTCTGGATTGCAGAGTACGCTTATAATAATTCAGTCCACGCCGGAACCGGAAAAACTCAGTTTTTCCTTTCATATGGAATCCACTCTCGCACCTCAAATCTTGACCCACCTCAGACTCTTGGAACACCCGCTGTAGATCATCTGCATTCAACAATCACTCAAGCCTTTAAAGAGGCCACATCTCACCTTAAGCAGGCCAAGGAGCAATACAAGAAGTGTGCGGATCTACATCGAAAGGAAGCTCCTCAATATCTTGTGGGAGATCTGGTCTGGCTATCCACCAAACATTTACCCCTAAAAGGACCACGTACTTTCAATCCACGATACCTGGGACCTTACCCAATCACTGCCATAATCAACCCAGTGGCAGTTAAATTGGGCCTTCCTGCCCATATGAAAATACATCCAGTTTTCCATGTTTCACTACTAAAACCCATGCAACCTGGAACCCGTTTGACAAAATCTCCAGACCCTATTCTTGTGGACGGAGAACTAGAATTCGAAATACAGGACATATTAGACTCCAAGATTTCCAAATCTAAATTATACTATCTGATTGACTGGAAAGGTTATGGCCCCCAGGAACGATCTTGGGAACCGTCGGAACATGTTCATGCACCTCGTCTGGTTAAGAAGTTTCATCGAACTTTTCCTGATAAACCAAAACCCCCGGAGAAGACAAATTTGGGAGGGGCCTTGAGGGGGGGTGCTGTCATGACCACTGCTTTCAAGGAGTCAGGACCTACCCAATATCCTTGGAAGCAGGCTTATAACATTCCTTATCGGCACCAGCAAGTCCCAATTGGGACCTTTTGGACCTTGTCCTGGCACCGGTGGTGCCAGGCTCATAGTAAGGACCCGTCTCGGCACAGGAAGCGCCGGGCTCATATCAAGTGTAAAAGTGCTTGGGTGAACCTACCTGGAGCAGACCATGCTGCTTACTTACCAGCAAGATGATGCTTTACTCTCTTCTGGCAGGGACTACTTTTCCTTCTGGGTGGGGCAGGCACCACTCCCTGGATCATGGATGCTGGAACCCTTCTGGAAGCAGGAACTCTTTTACCTGGGCGAGGCTGCTGTGGAAGAAGACACCTAAGCACTCCTATGGGCTATTTAAACCACGCCCGATTGGTACCACGTGCTTTGCGTTATTCTGCATCTGCAGCAGGACGCTCACCGTGTCAGCTCCAGCGAATCTTCAGCTCCGGATCCTGTAATTACGAAAATTACCTGCTGGGGACCAGTCTTCAATCTTCAGCGGCTCCTGCAAAACAAACGGCACAGATTAAACAAAGGCAAGGTTAGCGCTTCAACTCACCCGATCCATCGGCAGCATCCAAGACGTTTTTTCAGCATTTCTCGTCCGGCATTGGGCCTGCAAAGACAAAGAACATTGGTTAGTAACGCTTAGTTACAATACTGCTTACCTGTGTTGCGCTAGCTCCAACTTGCTCGCACTGCATTCCGGCACCTGTAAAGACAAAAGGGGACATTAAGGTGCATTCTACGGCCCTAAGGCAGCCTTCCTACTTACGTGCCTTCGAATTCATCATCTTCTTGTCACGCTCTCTGCCACGAATCGGGGAGAGCAGCTTCTTTGGCATCGACAGCATCTGAAAAGATAAAAGACATAGGGCCTCATTACGACCCTGGCGGTAAGGGGTTAGCGCCATCGTTAGCTGCGCCGACCCCTTACCGCCAATCACGAGTTCCCTTTCCGCCATGGCGGATTTTACACCTGCTTCTAGCGGGTGTAAAAAACCATGGCGGTAAGGGAACTTGGTGTTAATTACGCCACCGTAATTTACGGTGGCGTAATTAACGCCTTCCCCACTCCCATTATGCCCTATGGGGCAAAAATGGGAATGGGGAAGGGTAAATGGGGATTGGGGACTTACCGCCCCGCCGACCTCGGAATGGGGCGGTAAGTCCGCCAACCACCATGGCGTAAACGTAGTTTACGCCATGGTGGTAAAGTCACGGCCCAGGCGGTAACTTACCGCCTGGGTCGTAATGAGGCCCATAGACTTAAGGAAAAAACATTTGAAGAGAGCAATCCGAAAACTTTAATACTTACAAGTCACGCTCGTGCTGCAAACGGCGGCTTCGCTCTCATCTACCCTCTGCAATCAAGAGGCGGAACTCACATCCAGTGAAGTAACTGGACCCAGCGCCCCTGCACAAGACGCAGGATGGAGAGCTCAGCATTCACTTACTTAAGGTGAGCACAACAATCACCCGAGTACCACGGGAAGAGAGGGAGAGAGGGGCTAAGAACTACTCCCAACCTTCCAGTCACTAATCCTTGATTTTCCACTTGCAGACACCTCACTCTGCAGGTCAAGCTTTCGGTAAGGAAGGGGCCAAATCCGGGAGCCAGACGAATCCTACGCCTAACGTTGAAGACGTTTTCACCGCCCAGTCAAGACCTGCGCCTCCGAGGGAACCAGGTGAGCGTTACATGTACCCCCAGGGTGAATGTGGCCAATTTGGGTGATCTTATAACTAACCACTCCTTAAATCGTATCTCCTGGTCTGTGAAAAATGTGTTGAAGGCCTCTAAAGCTTCTGGCGATTGGGGGATCGAACAGTCAAATTTGTTTATGCAGATGTCACCCGATGAAATCGAGAGATGGATTAGTAATTTCTCTGGTTTACACGGTTCTTGTAAAGTACGGTCAATGGTGGGGAAGATGCCGCAAGAGGTAATATATGATCGCGTAATTAGAGATAGGAAGCGTAAGCTCATAGGTGACATTCGATTTGTCAGAATGGGGGTGCACTCCAGAGAGGTCACAGCCTCCAAAACAAGAAATTTGAAGGCTGTTTATCAAAAATGGCTAAAAATACATTAAAAATACAGGAAATTGGAGAGATGGCAGCATACGGTTAGAACATTATGTAATAAAAACACCCGCAATATCTGGTCTGTAATAGGGGAGGTGAAAGGGAAGAAGATCTCTAATATGGTGAACCCTATGGGCAGTGCTGAATGGATTGCCTATATGGAAAAACGGAACGTGGGGATTAATAATAAGACCTACACCCCGACCTGCTCCAAACCCCTTTTCCCCCCGTTCTTTGTTTCTATCGCGGACCTACAAGATAGAATTAAGGAATTAAACACCTCTCGAGCCCTAGGGCCGAATGGCCTTTCTAATGTAGTGATGAAAAATAACCCACCGTTCTGGGCCAGTCTCCTTAAAATTCTGTTTGACAAAATCCTGTACGAGGGGCGTATTCCTTTATCCTGGCAGGCCGCCATCATTATACCAGTTTTTAAAAAAGGCAACAGAACCGAACCAGAGAATTATCGGCTCTTATCTATGTTGGACTGCTCTGGGAAGTTGTTTGCAGCTCTCATCCTCAAGGAATTACAAAAATGGACCGAGGGTGCGGGTATACTAGATCAATTCCAAAGTGGTTTCAGAGCTGGTTATTCTACCTCACATAATCTGTTCGTTATGAATGCTTTGAGAAGCAAGGCTCTGGTCCATGCCAACCCTCCACTATAAACTCTGTAGACCGCCCGCCGCGTGTTCCATAAAACAACATGGAACAGTCCCACTGCGCAGCGTGTAGATAGACCTCCTACCTGACCAAGCCCCATATGCGCCGCGTAAGTGCCGCCGAGGATGCAGAGCTTTTAGGCATGCAGACCGCGCCGCGTCCATTCCATCTTGCACTCAGTGCGCTGCCGGAAATTAAGTGAATGCTTCCCATAGATGGGGGAAAAGACACAAAGAAAGGACCCACGGCTGCCTAAAACCTGGTGTCAGCATAGTCCGCCCGTGTGTAGATAAAGAAATAGGACTGAAAATTAGAACCAGTCGCTGTGACTAGACCCATACTTCCCCCCTCGAAGGAGTTAAATAAGCCAAAAGCGGGCCCTACTAAAGGCCTCACGTTTCTACATATTACCTTTCCAGTGGCTGTATCCTTTGGGCTGCCGGGCTGCTGGGTTCTTAATACGTTTTTATGTGTTAGTAATATAATTATTTCTCACATCCACAGAACTCCATTTCCCTTGGGGTCCTGACGAAGGCAGCAGAATTTATACCCTGCCGAAACGTCCTGGGCATTTCTCTGTGTCATCGAGTTATGCTACATGGCTCAGCAATGCCACAATGGACGTAGACCTGGGATGTGTGTTTTTTCCGGTCAGGCGTAATTCACTTCGCCATGTTTAATCAATTTTAGAACTGGAATTAGGTGACACTGCTTTATGGAGTATATCTGTGACTAGTTAGCCAGATAGGGCCAGGAAGACAGTATGTGTGCCCGTTCTCCTCCGTATCAGAGAATTTTGGCTGTGTCACCTCTGGCTTTTATGAATAAACCATGAAAATGCTAGTAGATGTATACATACATCTTCCACATTGATATATGTCTGTATGTGGTTTGTTTTATGTTGTCAAACGTAGGACCAATGGCCTATGAAATAAAATTATAACCTTTTTATACTAAATGAAAAATACGGTGCACTGTGTATTACATTCTGTGAGGCGATGCAAATAACCTACGGAGTGGGACCCAGTCAGAGTTAAGACTGGGCCATCAAATTTGTTCTTGAATGGTTCATCTGGGGGACTCCCCAATGTGTGTTGATCTTGTTACTCATTTGTCCCCTATATGCTTTTGAGTATGTATCCCTTGTGTGGTAATAATTGTCCCATACTGGCCTATGCGGACGATTTGGTGATTATAGATCACACCTTGAGTGGGATCCTAAGGTCCGCTAACCAGCTATGGCGATATGCAGAGAATAATGAACTTGTCATTAACCACAATAAAACCAACCTATTATTATATACCGCAGGTAAAGTCGCTAGGCCTCGCATGACGGTGGGTCTGAATGAAATTGAATGTACTTTTACATACAAATACCTAGGTGTTGAATTTGACCATAAAGGAAATTACCTCACATGTATCCAGGAGCGCAGAACAAAAGCTGCCCAATTTACAGCACTAATATACATGTTCACGCGTGAACAATGTGGTTTTTCAATATGGGCAGCACGTCAGTTGTATATTCAATGTCTGGCACCTATGGTCACGTACGGTTTAGACCCCCTGATCAATAAGAATCTAGGATGGCTACAACTTGTGGAGGGTAAGTTCTAGAGAAAAATTCTCGGCCTTCCTCAATGTATCCCCATGGCCATAATTAGGCTAGAGCTAGGTATTTCATCCCTTAAGGCCATGGTCTTAAGGAAAAGGATGGAATTTTACATCAGGTTTAACAACAGACCTACAAACAGGCTCCCCATGACCATCAAAGAGGATACAGCGGCGGGTACACAGGTAAAACTAGAAACCCAGATTAACACTGTGTTCGAAGAAATCAATTGGTCACCTGAGTGGGGCGGTTTATAGTGATAATACCGAACTTTAAAATCTCGAAAAAAAAATCTAGAAAAAAAAGGCCGAAAAAAAAAATATCGAATTTTTTTTATGACGTTTTTTTTTCAAAATGGGGGGGTTCCCCCAACACCCCTTTTTTCTATTTTTTTTTATTTTAACCCTTTTTTTACTTACCTGACCCCAAAAACACATATAAATAAATAAATAAATAATTCAATATTTTTTTTTCTAGATTTTTTTTCGAGATTTTTGTCATTCGATATTATTTTTTCGGCCTTTTGACTGACCACCGAGTGGGGCAGGGACAATGAATATCTGTTTACCAGCATGCGCAGACACCTAAATCTTTGGGATTGGTAGAGTAACTGTATGCATCTGAGTAGCCTGAAAAGTTAGTTTTATTAATTTTGTACTATATACCTACATGAAGGCGCAACCATACCTAAATCTCTGCCCATCGGATCAATTGAGGTGCTTTATTTTACTATTACGCTTCAATCACTTATCCGTCCTGGCTGTCTGTGGTCCAGAGATAGGTCTGGAAGCAGCAGAAAGATATTGTAGGATTTGTGAACATCCAGCTGAGCTGGAGACGGCTTGTCATGTGCTTACGAAATGTTGTAGGATGAGAGCAATGTACATAAAATAACTTGGTGAGTTCCTCCACAATATCGAATAAATGGACAAGGTAGACTTTTGGTATCAATGTGTTAATACCTTAAACCCTAAACTGCACTTATCACTTTTTCAGGTGTGGCGTGAGGCTGTCACCTGCATGAAAACAAGTACAAGGGTGTCCTCTTTGAAGTATAGAGGTGCCTTCCTTTAGTAAAAGGACGGGCAACGCAAGTATGGAAGATGATTAAATATACTGGTAGGAACACAAGGATGTTTTTCTCCCTCTCTCCTTTTCTTCTTTTCATATGGATGAAATATATGTATATGCACATGATTATTTAACAGTCCTACAAGAAGATGATTTATCTGTTCTGTCTGGATTGATCTGTTGTGATATTATTATTATTATGCATAACGGTTTTATATTTTGTATATCGAATACTATTTTTAGATCACTAATGTTTGATGTTATTATGTGTAAAGTTTTCTACATTTGTATAAAACTGTATCACATTAATAAATATATATATAAACAACAACATAAGAATTAGGTGAAACGGTATGTAATCAATCTCAATATTCTTGACAGAAAATATTTTCTGTCAATAATTAATATATTCAACCCTCAAACATTTTGGAAATTCATCAATAAGATAGACATGTTGAATTGCCTGCTGCACTATACAATGTAATCTCTGACTCCACATGGGACGATTACCTTGAGAAAAAGTTTGACCCCGCTAATTTCACCCAATTACATTTTGAACTAGAATCTCTGGGTCCTTGGGTGGCTCTTTCTCAAAACTAGATATTGAAGTGAAAATCAAGAGATGTAAATCATCCAATGCTATGGGGCCAGACAGCCTCCCAGATTTAGTCCTAGAGGGTAATTCTGCTTTATGGTCAGATATCTTATTTGATATCTTTCGCAATATCTAGTTTTGTGATGAACTTTCATTATCTCGGCATGTTTCTTGCATCATCCCTATATATAAAAAAGGCGGCAATACAGGCCCAGCAAATTATCACCCAATCGTCCTTTTGGACGCTCCTTCAAAGAGCTTTGCAACCCTACTCTTAGATGACCCGGCTTAGGTTCGCTCAATCAGTCACTCTTCTAAAATTCCAACTGGCTTTCGCCAACACTATGAAACAACCCTAAATGGTCTAATTGTCAACGTGTTACAGAATCAAGCATATGTTAACAATAAGTCACCACTCGTCATGGCTTCAGTCGATCTGCCTTGTGCATTTGACTATGTTGATCGGGCAAAGCTATGGAACAGGCTGCACATCAGGGGTAGGCCGAGAGGGCTTATAAATATACTAGTCCTCCTTCACACAGATACTACAATTCAAATAAGATTGAACAACGCAGGAACAATGGGCACCAGCATTAAAATCTTCACAGGTCGTTGCCAAGCCTGTGTACTTGCTCCTGGTCCGTTCAACCTTTATCAGATATTGCAGGTACCTTGTCTAATTCCAACTCCTTTACACCCAAACTGGGTCGTATCCATCTGCCTATCCCGATACTTGCCGATGACATCATGCTCTTTGATAAAACACATATTGGGTTATCCCATTTGCTTACAATACCCTTAATCATTAATACATTTAGATTGAATACACTGAAATGGAATGTTTTGGTGATGTCAGGTTCTTGGGCTGAACAAAATGTTAATTGGTAATTTGACGGATTGGCTCTCAACTTTGCCCTAAGTATTATTTACTTAGGTCAGTCTATCTTGGCCAAATGCAGATTTCCTGATTTGGGTTCCAGAATTGAGATAAAATTTGCACCTCTATTCACACAGATGTGCAAGATGTATTTAAAAATGTTTAAATTCTACAATTGATTAGAAAAAATGATACACGCTGGAAGGTAAATTCGGAAAAACATAGTTGGGCTTGCCATTTCCATGCCTTTGGTTTTAATTAAGCATGAACTTCATTTACAAACCTGGCAGTAGTTTATTTCATGTAAAAACTGAAATTATTCAGGAAAATACTTGATCCACATCTTATTCTCTCTTTTTAGATATAAATATTTCTAGGAATATATGAAGATATGTATTTACAGAGAGATCTTTTAATTGAAAATCCTGATGCTCTAAAGAAAAAGATAAAACATTTTGAATGGAGCCAGGACAAAGCAATTATTCCCAAATGTAAAATCTTGCATGAGCATGGGAAATTGCACCGTCCCATCAATGTTTTACCTGGCCATTTGCAAAGATTTGTAAGTTCGACCCAAGTATTTATATGGGATTTAGATTCAATTTACTTTAACCTCTACAGAGATGGGGCCCCATTAGAAACATCCCTCGTGCAAGGAGATGTTGTGGACCATGTAAGGGTGACTCTTCACTGGAAACCTTAAAGCATCTTTTGATTAGTTACAGGCAACTCTTAAACTACGTAGTACAATATTCCGAAGATTTGTACCCTCTAATGAGGCCTTAAACCGAGAGGAATTTTGGTTGAAATTACTAAATGGGCAGCAAACATCACTGATTATAGCACAGGTTCATTGGTTAGTATCCGTTAATGTTTCCCTGTGTGAAAATGTTTATACTTCCTAGATAATTAAATGTCATATTTTTGTGGTAGTATCTTAACAGTATTTATTGACTTATTGATATATTTTGTAGGTTCCACTTTCATGAATTGCTTGGAATTAATTTAATGTTGTGTAAAAGTTTAGTGAAACTAAATACACAAATATAACATTAAAGAATAACCCTAATAAAGACCTTTTGGGAAACATATTCCACGTTTCATCCCAGTATGCTTCATGCCACAACGAACGTGGCTTGTCAACTGTCATAGTTCCAACCACTTGCACATTCTCACCCCTGCTGTTTTACTTATATATCAAAGCCCTGTATCACCTCCTTGAAGACATGGACATTGTCTGTCAGTGCTACGTGGATGATACCGAGGTTTATTTTCGACTCTCAAAGGCTAATTCACCAGATAACTTTAAACTTTCCGCCATGTTGAGTAAAATTCAAACCTGGATGAATAACACCTCCTTGAGTTTAGCTTTGCAAAGACCGAATTGTGCTTTATCAATACATTATCTAATAGTAAGGAATACAGTTCCCATCCACCATCCTTTTCAATAGAAATTACGCCAATGTGCTCCTGTAAAAACAAGGTCAAAATCGTTTGGTGTCTTTTTTGATGGCCAGTGTGACATGACCTCTCACATGAATCACATCACAAGTACGTGACCTACTGCACCCATCACTGCCATGGACATATATTCAGGGACAGAACAAGCACCAAAGTAGATTACTGCAATTGTCTGTATGTGGATGACACTCAACAACAAATTAATCGGCTTCAAATCATGGCAAACTAAAATCTCTTGCACAGTGGCAAGTCCACGATTATTTGACTTCATAAGTACAATCCTCCATAAACTGCACTGGTTTCCAGTCCAGGCATGAATGACATACTAAGTGGAACCTTTAACACACAACTGTTCATTTAACAAAGGGCTCCTATGCCTAAAATGTCCAGTTTACCCTTCCAACCCAATAGAGCTTTATGCTCCTCTAAAACATATTTTAAGATCCCCAAGATTAAAACTAAACTCAGCAGAGGGGGGAGGTTAGCACTCCAAACCCCAAATATGAGTAATAGTCTTTCTAAGGTATTGAGGAACTATCCACTCCTCCCCTCCTTTACCAGTCATTAAACATATACCTATTCTGTATCGGAACTAAAAACGAATTGACCACCTGAGCCTGTTCCCATGTGACTGAGTTCCAATGCCACGTCAGTCTGCTTCACCTTTTGCTAAAAACCTCTAATGCCCATGGGTTCTAGGTTCTATACAAACCCTGTCAATAAACCTTGAAACAAATTTACTAAATGCATTTGAAGTACATTGCAACCAAAGCACATGTGATTGGGGTATAGAAGTTTATATTGCAGATCTCAACTCCTCTTCATGTTTTTCATGTGTGCCTCGTCAGCCAGCATTCACCCCCTCACCATTCGCTAACCGGCACACGCCCACCACCCCTGAATCGTTATACCTGAAGGTAATGGTGTTTGGTACCATTGAGCATTACACCCGCATATAATTATTCAAAACCAAGATACACAAATAGTGAGATGCTGCTACTGCGCATTGAAGCCTGAGGGCGTGCGGCGCGGTATATAAAAATTCAAATAAATAAATAAATCCTGAATTACATTGGAAATCATTGTAAGCTCCGCCCACTCCGGCCCTTAAGAAGTACTGGACCAGCACAGCGTCAGAGTCCCACCTACTGCCTGTCCGTCAAGCATTACCCATTTTCTCCCGCGCTTCAGCACTGCCCGGCTGTCGGCCATTTGCTCCGGCTGTCAGCCATTTGCAGCACCAGCGCCTAAATCATTCCTGCCATTGATTAATCTTATGGATTCTGATTTGGAATGTACCACGAGGGATGGGTCTCTCAGGCGGACCCATTACTTTAATTGATTCTTAGTTTTGTTTCGCGATGACTGAGAACCCTTCAAAATAAAAATCAGATAATTGCCAAGTGATGTAAACAGAAATGTAGGCAATGGGCATGAACGAATGAGGCGGATGAAGAAAATGGCTGTGGTCGCCTCAGAGCGAAAGACGCGCCTGGCCGCATTCACATAACATGTCCCAGCGCTAGCCATTAGGCCTGGCTTCCCAGTTTTCGCATTTATTTTTTATTTAGTTTGTGATTACTATTTATTAAGTGTAAATCATGCCTCAAGTCTGGTATACAATCACCATTGAGTTAAAGAATTGCATTGACTTCTCTTGCGAGCAAGTCTGCGTGGGCGGCCATTTTACCAACTCTGGAAGTACACCAGGTTTCAAGTTTTATTTTTTTATAATTTGGCATTTCCTGCTGGATTCATTCTGCTCGTGAGTACTGTAGTAATATACCTTCATAGACCTACAGTCCATACCCAGTGGTACAGGCCCTGAAGGTTTAGATGCAGGATCAACTGCAGGAAGGCCCTTTGGCTAAGCGTGAGGGACCATAATGCCCAGTAAGGCCCGAGCTCTGGGTTTCTAATGCTATTACAACACGCTGGTATCAAAATGAAAATGGGTATCCATGCACCCATGAATAACATATGAATCTGCCTGGGTGGTTTGCCGGACGCTGACTACTTATACGCGCCTCATTGCGCCCGGTTACAGGCTGGACAATCTGCAGTCGATACCAGTTTGCATAGCCCACAGATTGGCCAATCAGTATGCACAATGGACCTCTCAAGGGTCACATCTAAACTTCATAGACCCCGCCTGAGAGCCATAACCAGAGGTATTCCTGCCCATATTTCCTAGTACATCCTGAGGGCAAGGACTATAAAGCTGTTATTCAAAATATCTGGTCTATATTCAAGCATAACTAAGCTGTTGGCACAAAAATCTGCCTCTGCGGTGCAGGGAATGAGCTGCGGTTTCTCTCCATACTGCTGGTATTGGAATGTTAATTCTAAAAAATCTGCATGCTATACCTACGCGTTAAGCACCCGTTCCAAGGGCTGGAAGGTGTGATGCTGGCACTCAGACCTTTAACTCAGGCCCTGGGATGTTATCACCCATTTCAGCCCTTGGACCAGGTGTTTAACACGATTAGCACCCCAGGTTTCCAATCCGGAAACCCGGGGTGCTAAGAACATTGTATTTTTATTCAGTGCGCGTCCCGTCCCGTTCATTGAATGAAAATACTGGCACAGGATGGCTGTCATCAGTGGCAGATTTAAGGCAAAGGGCCCCGTGGGGAGCACCTGGTGTGGGCCCTAGGTGGGCAGGTCATGGAGGCGGAGCTTTGGGTGGGCGGTGTTAAGTGTGGTCACAAGAGCAGGACGATGAGAAAGAGGGACGAGGGAGACAGAGGGGCAAGGGATCAGTGAGATGAAGGGCTGAGAACGAAGGAGAAAGAAATATAAGTAAAGACAGGGAGGCTGGGAGAGGTAGTAAGAAATATTATATAAAGTGAGTAAAGAGAAAGAAAGATGGAACATAGGATGGGAGAGGAAGTCGTGGGGGAAGGGCGATGGGGTTAGAGAAGAACACAGGTGAGAGAATGGTAGAGAAACAGATGAAAAACGAGATAGGGCGATGGAGGGGAAGGGAGAAGAAGGCGGGCCGGACAAGAAAGATAGAGAAACACGCTCAGAGAGCTACAGAGGTAACAAGGTGGGCCCCTGAGGGCAACCTGTGTGCTGCAGGGGAGCTGTGCAGCTGCTATACGCAGTGCTGCGGTCCATGAATTCCCCTCTGAGCCCGGCCCTGAGTCTCTGACTCAACGGGCTAGGGACGGTCCCTGTCCTGGGGCTTCCTTTGGGGCAGCCCCCAACTTCAGGGCGCACATCAGTGCAGGCGGCAGTTCCCTTCACGGCTTCGGACTGTAGTGTAGCGCCTAGGGAAGGAAACCGCAGCGCTAGCGAATAAGACAAGAAACTTGGCCCATACTTGGTGTCCTGCCTCCAACACAGCCAACATGTAACTCCTACCTGGTGGCCTGCCTCCCCATTCCCAAAATAACAAACGCACACTGTAACAGTTCTGCTCTTCTTTCACAATTTTAGGCTAAAGTTTTGACACTGTGAAAGAAGGGCAGAACAAACGCACACAGGACTCAACTCGAACTGGAGTGACATCACGACAGAAAGGGCCTTTTGCTGTGTGGAAGGGGTGGGGCCTGGGACAGGGGCCCCGTCGCCATTTGTCTGCCTGGCGACCGTTAGATCCGCCTCTGGCTGTCATGTATCTGGAAAGCGGGACTCCATATGGAGCCCCTCTTCTATATTCATGACGGCCACAGAGCGGCTGCACCAGCGCGACAGCGGACGTTAGATTCAGCCCGTGATCCAAGGAATCTGATTGGCTGTTCCCCCTGTACTGGGTGCTAATGGTTAATCTAGCCTGCAGAGCGCCCTATGAGAATTCTCTCTCCACATTCCATAGGGCTGTAATGTAGCAATCATGCCGCAGTCAGGGGACACGGGGGTATATGATAGCTAATCGCCCGCCACAGTTTGCTCAGGGTGCAAATAGTTGAATTTGTTTTATTTCTTGGGAGATGGGCTCTGCATGTATTGCCGGAAAAAAAAAGATGACGCCGCTGTAGACAAAAAGGGACTTAGTTCCTTTTCCATTTCCATGGCAGCCGCAGACCAGAGAGGCACCGGGATCACAGCAGAAAGCTCCGGTCCAGCAGTTAAGTGTGAAGGGAGGGCGAGAGGTGGTGAAGGGCAAGGTGTGTTTTTGGGTGTGTGAAGGGGATGGGGATGTGGGGAGCCAACATGGGAAGGCTCCCTGTTGTCTCCCCACAATCAAGAAGGTGCCACCTGGGGAAGGGCCTCGGGTGGCTGGAAAAAGTGGGCGGTACACTGTATATTTTTGCCCACTGTTCTAACCACCTTATTGGCTGAGCGGCCTTCCCTGGGTGCGAATAGCCATTATCACCCAATTTAATGTACACAATTTATCTACCTCACAGTATAAATATCAGGGATTGGAACTTGGGGAGTGCCGCCTGGTCCTTCTATATAGAAAGGCAATCGAAGCATCTGGCTATCTCGGACCAGTTCCAGAAATACATTGGCAATCTTTGTATGGGATTAGTTAGCAATCATTCGCCAAAGATCAAACCAATAACTACACCAACACACTGCACTAAAGTAACTTGCAATGTTCCATGCAAACTCTTCACACATTAAACCTGATTCAATGATAGGGGCAGAGCAGAGCACAAGATCCTGCGTTCTGAAAAGATGGTTCCCTCGAGAGCTTGCACTTGGCACCCTGAAGAGGCATGTACCAGCCAGGCAGTTATGCAGGAGCTACATAAGGCAGAATGGCCAGCAGGCGCCTCCACTGATAGAGGCATCTAACAGCAAGCCAGGTACTCAGGAGCTACATGGGGCCGGCTGGGTAAGCAGGTGGGCTGTCTGGCTCATCTCAGCCAGCCTCGATGGATCCAAGTCAGCCGCTTCTGTAGGCGGCTGCTACTGAAATTCAGCCCCTCTGCGCGCTTCTTTACATTACAATTTCCACAAATAGCTAAAGCATGTGGGTATTGGCAGTTCTTTCTTCAAAACAAAGTATAGCACTTTTAGCACAACATGATAGCAAGGGGCCCTCTCAGATTCGCCCATCCAGGAGCCCGGCACTGTCCACCCCCAGCAGGCCCTGGGGCATCAGTTTCTTTTATTAAGGAGACACTAAACCCTGCATCAAGAGATCACCCGCTATGGCCCCATGGCATACATGGAAAAGAATATGCTGTCTTGGTTCATTAACTATCACTCATGGGCACTCTGCAGCAGAGTGGAGTCCCAGAGAGGACATCACCCTCCAAGTGAAAACAGTATCCACTAGTGCAGCACAAGACCCCTAATGTCGAGAATGCAGGGGTTCAAGAGGGGTGCTCTGCCTATAATCAAGCCCACCCACCAGCGATCCTGTCTTCCACACGGGCAGAGTGTTGTCTGGAAAGGTGTAACAGACAGAATGAAAGAGTGGGCAACCCTGTCCCTGCTCTACTCCTCTATCTCTTCTACTCTTGATGTTCTTGCCCCTGTCATGAGGATCCGTTTGAAGTCCAAAGCCAAGTGTAATTCCTGGTGTGACTCTGGCCTAGCTACACTTAAAAGCAAGAGGAAATGGAGGGCTTCCTGCTGATCCCCTGACAAACTGGCCTGCCGCCTGCTCCAAAGGCTATACGGTCTCGCTGTCCACTTCAAGAAGAGAGCCCACATTGAACCCCGCGTCTCTACGGCATCACAACTCGGCCGAACTCTTTAAAATCTGCAAGAAGTTGGCCAACCCTGCTGCATTCTTCACCCCCTCTCGCCTCCCAGGCTCTTTTCAATGCGCTTGCCTCTCACTTCAATTCCAAAACCCAGGACATCCTGTCCACCCTCTCCTCCGTCCCCCCTCCTCTCCCCTCTCCCTCACGGCTTGCTGACCCTCCTTCAGCTACCCTCCCTACCCCTTTCTCCTCCTTTCCTCTTTTCTCCTCGGATGAGGTTGCTGGACAAGTCCGATCTATGAGTGCCTCATCTAAACAGATCCACCCCTGTTCCTCTAAAACCATTAAGGACCATATTGATACCCTTGCACCGGCTCTTGCCGATTTCTGCAACCATTCTTTTGCCTCTGGATCTTTCCCTTCCCTGAAGCACTCCCTTGTGCATACTCTCCTCAAGAAACCCACAGCTGGTCCCTCTTGCCCAGCTAACTACCGCCCAATTTCCATTACTCCCTTTCTGGGGAAGCTCCTGGAAAAGATGGCCATCTCCCAGCTTAACCTCCTTCCTGACTGTGTTGGCTCTCTCCATGATCATCAGTCTGGCTTCAGAGCTGCCAGAAGCACGGAAACTGCTCCCCTGAACATCCGTGAAGACCTGCTTTCTAACCTTGACCCTAACATTCCCTCCGTCCTCATCCTTCTTGATCTCTCCTCTGCTTTTGACATACCATCCTGCTCAATCCTCTCTGTGACAACCTGGGTATCACTGATCAAGCTCTGGCCTGGCTGACCTCTTTCCTTTCTGACTGACCCTCCCAGGTAACACTTGGGTCCTTCCTATACGCTATCTCCCTCTCTACCTGTAGTGTTCCCCAGGGGTCTAACCTCTCGCCCTGGCTTTTCAACCAATACCTAGCAACTCTCGCCTACTGCAGTTCCATTTTCTGCTCAAACTTACAGTGCTATGCTGATGACACCCAGCTTATTTTGAGACTTCCTTCAGCCACCTCCTCACCCTCCCTCATCTCTTATTGCCGTTCCGCAATTCAAAATTGGTGTGCTGCCAGCGATCTTTGTCTAAATGCCAACAAAACTGAGATCCTCCTCATTGGGACACCTTCAGCATCCTTTCCCCTCACTCTCTGGCCGGCATCCCTTGGCCCTCCTCCTACCCCTACCTGCGAGGCTAAGAACCTTGGGGTCATCTTTGACTCCATACTGTCCTTCTCCGCACACATCTCTGACGTCTCTAAAATGTCAAACTTCTTACTGCACCTCCTTAGAGGTACTCTGCCTTTCCTTTCCTTCCCCCTGAAGGTTACTGTTTCCCAAACTCCGCTCCAGGTTCTCTCCAGGTTGGACTATTGTAACAACCTCTTTCTAAATCTACCTGCCTCCACTCTTCGCCCTTTACAACTAATACAGAACAGCACTGCGAGACTTGTCCTCGGCCTCAAGCCCTAGGATCATATCTTTCCAGCTCTGAAATCCCTTCATTGGCTCCCAGTAGATGCAAGGTATTGTGGATCAATACCCTCTGCATTGTCCACAAAGCTTTCTGGGGCCTGGGTCCGAAATACCTTCAACTATCTCTCTAAATACCTCCCTTTTCGAGCCCTTCGCTCCTCCACTTCTAATTCCCTCAGGGTCAGTCGTTTTCAAAGAAACAAGACTGGGGCTGATCTCTGTCTTCCGCTGGGGCCTCCCTTTGGAACAGCCTCCCGACCACCCTGAAACTTGAGGAGAACCATCTCTTGTTCCGGAAGCAGATCAAGACCTTCCTCTTCGCTTCTGCCTTTGCCCCTCTTCTCCCCTGCTCACCCTTTCTCGTTTCCATTGTCCATGGCTCCCACCATCTTCTGACGAGGTTTAGCCGGACGATTCGAGAGGAAGGGACCAAACTGGCCACAATACAAACATAACTGTTCTTGCCGTCTTCGGTCTCTCTCTGCCTTTGAGAGAGGTCCACAGAGAACTCCCAGTTGCATAGGTTCTCGATGCGTCTCAGCAGGGTGCCGAACCGGATTCTCTTTAGGACGTACATAGAATGTTTTGCTTTCTGAATGATCTCGGTCGGCCTTCCAGTCCTGCCACAGGTGATCTAATTGGATAGCCAAATCAATGTACTCTGCACACCCCTCGGGAGGATTCACTAGATGCGCGAGAACGTCCTTTAGCTCACCCCGCAGGCCTCTGTAGAACAGGGTGGTGCGCTTTTTCTCAGGCTAGTTTCACTCAGCCACCAGACGATTGAAGGTTGCCACATGAGCTAATAGATCTTGACTGCCCTGACGTAGGGAAAACAATTTGTTCTCTAAAGCTTGCCCCCGAGTATGGCGAGCGAAGAGCTTCTCTAGCTCACGCTGGAATCTGGGGAAATTGCGTAGTAGGGAGTCGTCCCTATTAACCAGCGGAACTGACCAATCCGCTGCATGACCCCCCAGGTATGACAATACAAATGCCACCTTTGATTGATCCATCAGAAAAACTCCCGGTCTACACAAAAAGTGCAAGCAGCACTGGTTCATAAAGACCCCAAACTTCTTGGGATCTCCTGTGTATCTTTCAGGGGGTGCTAGTGGGATGTTACGAGGAACAACTACCTGCACTGGGGCCAAAGTCTGCAAAGCCGGAATTGGCGGTGCCCCCCCTGACAGTGGGGCTTGCCTAGCCTGTGTCTGCAGTAGCTGCCGAGCTAACTCATCAGTTCTATCTCTATTTACCACCAGCTCTCGTCTTAATGCGTTTGTTTCTGCTCGGGCAGCATTTACCTCCGCCCGCAGCTCTCCCAGAAGCTGTGCTAACTGGTCCACATTTGAGGTTTCCATCGCTCAGGCATAGTGGTTTAAGAATGGCTTTGTGTTCTGTCACACTCACCTGGGACTCTGCAGGACTCTGCCCCCAGTAGTGGCCCTCTCTGCTGTCTGTCTGCTCTGGGTGGGGATCCCGGACTGGTTGGAGGACTGACCTGCCAATACAAAGAGAAATTCAGTGCACTGCTCCCATGGGTAATAGAACCTTCCCTCCTTGGTCCCCTGTGTGTGCTCGCTAAATGTCTGTGTTGGCTCACCTTTAAGGCTGGTATGGTGGGCTCTCCATCCTGCAAGGTGCAGGGGCGCTGAGTCTTGGTAGGAATTGAGTCCAGTTCCTTCACTGAACCCTTAGATTCTTGATTGCCAGGCAAAGTTTACCCACTTGAGTTCCTAGCAGTCTGTTCTGTATGGTAAATGATTCCTTCCCCTGTTTTGGCATTTCTTCAGGGGTAATCAGGGTCTTGGATTAGGCTGTAAAGTCCTTTGCATGGGCTGTTGTGCGCAATGAGCGCTAAATTAATGTCTCTAGCCCTCATGATTATTTCCCCACAGGAGTTCGTGGTATGCAGGAATGAGCCGGCGAAGAGCGAGTGACAAGGAGCGCTGATGAGGCTTGCAGCGACTCAAAGAGGTTCCCTGGATGAAGTTGCGTGAGTACTGTGCTGCGCTTCTCTGAGATTTTGCATGGCAGCTAACTATGTAGTGCGGACTCGGTCTTACTTGTTTTCTTTCTTCTTTTGTTTGCAGGTGCTGGAGTTGGACAGAAGAACGAAGAAACCCCGCGGCCGACACCCAGAGAACTGCTGGACTACCAGTAGATGCCGTCAAACCCAACAGCTAATTCGTGAAGCGGCGGATCAGGTAAGTGCTGAAGATTCCGTTAGCAGGTAGGTGAAACAAAGTCTTTAGATTCCTTCACAGGATCTGGAGCTGTGGTGAGCGTGTAGCTCAAGCAACAGAAACCACAAGAAGCATGGGCTGACTGCTGGGCGTGGCTTATAAAGGCAGATACGCCCAGAGATTAGACTGCATGCTCAATGCTGCCATGGGAACTAGCCCTCCATGTTGGATGAACAGAAAGTGAGAGAACCCCTACCAGAAAGTGTGCCTAAAGTAAAGGTTGCTGCTGACACAAATGGGAATGGGTAGTCAGGGCGATTCAAGTTGTTGGGCGTGCTTTGCACGCCAGGCTCTAACCCACCTAGCCCCAGTCTGTTTGTTCAATGTACTTCCATGGGCTAAGAAGTAGAGGTGCTTAGCTGGGGGCCCAGTATCCATGACATATATTTCTAGAACAAAGCTGATTCCCATCAATAGAATTCACTTATGGCTAACGGGCAAGATTATGCCAGCTTTGAGAGTCAACACTATAACAGATTTAAATGAAAATCCATCAGCTTATCAAAAGTCCATTGAATATCTGCTCTGGTATGTAAAATAATACTAACTGAAAAAGAAAATCTACTCTTCTTAGGATACAATGTCCAAAGGGATAAAAACGTATTAGGTGCAAACAAATTTGTGAATACCAAAAGTCACAGAGCAAGAAGTGAAGGTAAAAATTCTGGTCAAACGACAGTCTATCTTGAGTAGAAAATTAGATGTAATACTAACGAAACGGTTTCAAGGTTGAGCTGGTATTGACTTCTCCGAAGTATCCATTGACGAAAAAAGCAATTGAAGTTGTCACTACTCTTCACCCAGATTTCAAGATTGCCCCTGATGTAAATCGGAAGGACAATTTGATTATAATCTCTTGGCACATGAGGGGTTTTAACAGTCTTTTACGGGAAAAGAAAAATGTAAATACAATAACATGGCTTCAACATATTTGGTTTACCAGCATTTTGGCTGTTCAGTTCTTCCAATATAGATGGTTTTCAGACTTTTTTAATCCCATTAGAAAAGAGCTAAAACAGTGACTTTATTGAGTTGTTCATTGGTGTAAAGAACTCTTTTAAAACTAGTGGAATTAACATGGAAACAATTTCCCCTTATGTATTAGCAATTTAAATTGTCTCTGCTAACTCAGATAAGGAAGTAAAATTGTATTGATAAATGTATATGTCCCTTCTTAGTTAGATTTGCTGTGCTTAAAACAATAATTAAAGTGCTGCAATTGTAGTCCGTAGAAAATCTACTAGATATGGTAGTGCTGCCAGGCAATCTGAATGCCAACATTGAAACTCTGACCAAAAACGCATATGAACATATTAGATGCATTTTTGAGGCTGACATGCTGCAAAGAAAGAACAATTTGGCAGGTGACATTTGGGCAAAAACTCTAGCTAGCTGAAATGTAATCCCGCTGAATGAACGATTCCCTAGAGGCATCACTCCCTAGAGGCATCACTAGCCAGTTTACATGGTACAGAAACTATTGGGGAGCTACAGTAGACTGTTGTGTATGGCTAATCCAGCTCAGAGTGCTGGTATTTTCTACTAGTGGCCATCATTTTTGGTGCTATCGTTAGAATAAGTTAAAGGCAGGAAAAATCAATAGGACAGGTGGGGTGGTAAGGACATTTCAACATAGTGTGCATATTGGGAAAAGAAAATCCGAAAGCTATGTATGACTATCCAAACAAAGAGACGATAACTCTAAACCTCTTATATAATTCGAAACTTGCAGACGCAATAGATTTTTATCGGAATGGATCTCTAACCTGAGCTTAAAATGGATGGTCAACCCAGGACCTTGTTGACAACATATAAACAGAAACAGGAGTATGCTGAAACAATGATACGGGAGCCCAAACACGTATCCTGACAAAAAGGACATACAAAATGTTGTCAAAAATGCTGATTCTAGGCACACAAGCACATTGGATGGGGAAATAAGATCACCACGGCACAACCACTGTGGAACAACTACATGTTGACGGAAGTGCGGAAGCTGCCCGCATGGCCCCGGTGGATGAGGGCTGGGATAACCACGATAGGAGATGTCTTAACGGAGGGCTCTATTCTTTCGTTTGAAACGCTCCAGCGGGAATATGGTTTCTCGGTTGCAGAACATTATCACTATACACAATTATCACATGCACTCACTGGTCATAGGCAAGCACTCGCCAATGCCCCAGATTACACACCCCTGGAACGCAACCTACTGCCACAACACATTCCCACTAAGGTAACAACCATTCTATATAAAGCTATTAACGCATTTGCCACCCCAGAGCTGACCAGCCTTAAAACCAGATGCGAACGGGATGTCGGGAACATTGAACCTGAGGACTGGATCCAGGTTCTCATGCACCCACGCAAAATCTCAATAGATTCCAGAATAAGACTGGTACAGCTCAAGATACTCCACAGGGTATACTACCCCCGAGTGGCCCTCTTTGGTTGGGGAAGGGCAACGGATCCCAACTGTTTGAAATGCCGGGAGGAAGAAGGCACTTTCATCCATCAACTCTGGGAGTGCCCCAAAATTAAGACCTTCTGGACACAATGCTTACAAATTTTGGCAAGAGTACTGGATCGCACAATAGCATTACGACCCGCAATAATGTTACTGGGGTCCCCAGATGAAATCAAACATATCAAACAAGTGGGAGGGTATTCTTCTCTCCGTAGCAATGGGCCTGATAAAACGTGATATAGCACAGAAATGGGGAGCCCCGGAGTGCCCGACAGCGGCCCAATGGTCCAACGAAATGGACATCTGTGCGGCGAAAGAACTTAGAATATATACAGCACAGGGATGCCCGGCAAAGGCCACAAAAATCTGGGGTAAATGGGAAGAACGTGAGACCTGAGATCGGTCAAGGGGGGGAGAGTGGGAGGCGCAGGAGCACAACTTGGAACACGGCTAAGAATACATTACTGGACGAGTGATGCACAGAGTGGCAAGAGACAAGCAGATCGACGATCGACCCGGCAAAGATGGAGGGAGGGTGCGGGGAAACAGTTGATATGTTGTATGTTTGTTCAAAAACTATCAATAAAATATGTTATAAAAAGAAAAAGAAAGGCTGATTCTATAAATTATGTCTGAGTTATGATCCAACAATGTAAGCAAGGATATAATAATTGGTAAAGATAATACACAGGAAATGGTAGTGTCTGTTGAAAGTACTAATATGTAGCAATGATGGACAATTTTGGGAGCTATTAAACAGGAGTGATTCGATTACAGTAAAGCAACAGATAAATCTTATAAGTGGAACCTCTTGGATTGAGCACATACAATCAGCGTATAATATAGGCCTAGGTGATGAGGTTCCACTCTTGCTGCAAAAGAGAGAAAAAAATATAGACATAAAGAAAGAGTGTGTGATGAAAATAATGAAGGATTTACAATCCTCAAGGTGCATTAGTTCAGACGCTGCCCCTAGTATGTTAATAAAGCAAAATTCTACTTCTAGGCTTGTACTTTAATTGCATTCATTTTTAATATAAAAGCATGCCATGCTCTGCTGCATACAGGTCAGAGGCCATCCTTGTACCAATCCATAAAAAGGGTAAGAGAGAAACCCCACGTTCTTATGGTCTTTTGGCGATGTTAGACACCTCTAGTAAACAATTTGCACCCTTGTTATTGGAGGAGACAAACCGCTGCGTTGTCACAAGAAAACTGCGAACACTGGAAAGCTTGGTAGAGGAACTCCAAAACAACCCAGCAAAAGAAAAGAAAAAGCTATGGGCAGTGGATTGGATCAACACTTTAGAGGGCATTAGTAAGTACAAGCTACACAAGATCGTGACAGAAGAACTAAGAAAACATGGCGAGATCTTACCCTAGCTCCAAAAACGTCCTGATCCGGCCATCGGAGCGCAGTTCATGCAGATCCGTAAATCTTTGCAAAACCAGGGAAGTAACCTCCTTGAGAACTTCGTTTGAAATGGAAAAACCTGAGAAAACTAGCAGATTTTGCGGGGAAAAAAGACAAATGGGAAACTCTTGCCCACTTGTATTCAACCTGCATATCTGTAACACAGGAACGGTTACTTTATTTTGAGGACAACCTAGTAAAATACAGAGTTTTGACCCCGGGAGTATGGTGGTGGCACCGCCTGAAAAGAACTCAAACCAGCCTGATAAAAGCAGTGGTGAAATGTGTTACTAACTGTCTGGCTGCGAGCCTAGATCAATAGTGGCAGGATACTGCTCCCTGGCTATGCCTGTGAACCTTTAGACACTGTTTTACAGCTCACGATGAATTGGATACATTTTCTGAGGCTTTGCTAAAATGTTTGTGTAAACTAATATTGCAATACAAATAAGAAAAATATAAGAGAAACCCCACGTTATTATGGTCTTTTGGCGATGGTAGGCACCTCTAGTAATCAATGTGCACCTACGTTATTGGAGGAGAGCACTGCGTTGTCACAAGAAAAAGCTTAACTCGGCAACAAACTAGCTTTAGGCAGGGTTTATCTACCTCAAATAATGGCCTCTGTCTACAGGCATTAATAGACGGAACACTGAAAAATGCTTCTCAGGATTTAAATATGGCTTTTTTAGACTATACTACAATTTATGAAAGAGTGAATAGAAAGATACTATCGAGCAAAATATATATCACCAGGGGACTGACCCAGGCTTATTAAAAATTGACAATTCTCCTTTAGTCAAACCCGAGGGTAAAGGTTCATTTAGAATCTTCCGGGGCTGTGAGCGTGCCGATGCACACAGCCACAGGCCTAAAACAAGGCTGTGTTTTGGCCCCGTTATTATGTGATGTACACTCTGCTGACTCGAGTTCCAAGCTTCAGGAAACTAGAAACTTTCCTCCCAAATGAGACAGTCAAGGTGTGCTCTACTTGGCTTACGCTGTTGATATAGTGCTTGAAGATCAAGCGATGGTTGGCCTTCGGAGACTTCTGAGTGCAATTGGAAATACTCCAAAGATATAACCTCGCAGTAAATGCAATAAGATCTAAAATAATGGCGTTGATGTTCATTTAAATTGCATGTGGGACTGGATATTTTAGATATTGACCATTTCAGTTCTTTAGGCATGTGTTTAAGCAAGGCAGCTAAGATAGGCTGGAGTATCAGAAAGGCGACCGGCGCAATGCAGACTCTACTAACCACCAAAGTTGTGATGGCCATTATGGTGGCCACGTTTTGTTGCCCTTAGGAAAAGTGTTCATACAAACATTGACTCCCGTGATGCTATATGGGCTTGACGTTTGGGTACAAAATGATGTTAGTTGGGCTGATCAACTCTAGGGTAAACTATGGGGAAGTGCCCAAGGCCTTCCAAAGAACATTCCCATTCATTGTATGGGATTGTAACTGTGTCTTACTTCATTGAAATACCTTTAAGTTGAGACAGCTTAGAATTGTGCACGGTTCGCTACAATCATCCACGCCGTCTATACGTGAGATTATTTCAATGGTTTTAGTGAAGGGAAAATCAGTTTTCTGCTTGTGCATTGATAGGAACTTTAACACAAGCTCGACATAGTCATTGAATCAGATTCTGGTGAAAGATGAGAAACAGAAGCCCCTTAGAAAGGTCTGGCTGATCATTTACACCATCTGGAAATGACGATTTAATCCAGAGATTATGTAGGAGGCTGCCCAGAGAGAAGAACAAGCATGCATTCCTCGTGTCCACAGCGGCTGCCACCGCAGGGACGCCTCGCTAATTTGGTTTCAGGGAGTGAAGACATTCAACGTTACGGGACCTTGTAAAGAGTTAGAGGCACAGAAAAGATTGTGTTGATATGATATGATATGATAAGTCATTAATAACGCACCTGTACAGATGTGAAAACGCAGAAACATCCAATCCTGTATTGCAGGAGTTTGAAAGTGAAAACAATGACATATTACTCTAGATTCATACAAAATGCCATCAGACTGCTTTTGGCCATGTATACCGCAAGTAAGATAGGCATCGTTAATATGATAGTATCGGTATTAGCCTTTTCGGAAAAGATAGAACTGAAAATCCCACACTGTGTAAATCACAAAAACTATACTTGGCATACATTATTTATTTAGAATGAATAACACTCTAAGCTGCCTTGACACTATGTAATAACACGTGTTTGGTGTGTCTTTATTGTATCTTAATTGTATTCTACTTTATTTTTAATACCTCATTCGGTGTGTATGGTTTAATTACAAGCCACAAATCTCTTTAATTAAATACATATATACATTAATTTGCAGTCACGTGCGATGAAACGCACAGGAAGGGCATGTATAGACGTCCACCGAGGTTGTTTCTATACAACAACAGCATTTAAAACTAGATTGAGTGCTGCCCAGACAAAGGTGTTTTTTTTTCAGATGACATTAGCACTCTTTAACAACCATAGATCAAGTTGGAAACCAGAAGTAGACGCATAAACAGCAGATATTTAGTACCCGGATCTAGATGAAATTGAACACAAAGGGCCACATTCAGAGCTTGTGAAACACCACCTTCCATTATGCAATGTCCCATTTCTATGCCCATTCTAAGACAGGCATTCACCTGTCCACTTTTTACCTCGGTTGTGGGTTGCAGCCCACCATAGGGATATAGAGGCGGGATAACTGCCTAACGGCGGTTCGAGATTAGATATTAAATAACACATTACATGGGGGCCATTACATGGAGTGCCTACCAAGAGCATAGTGCATCGAAAGCACCATAGCCAAGCCATGTGTAGATGGAACAGAGGTGGGGCGGGCAACCGTGATAGGATTGTATGGGGGCAACCTCTTACATCTGATACAAGAATCTGTGAGTAGAGTATGGCTGACAGACAAAAGAAGGTCTGATCTTTGCCTATTAAAGAAAGCTATCTATCTATATGTATAAAGCAAAACATCTGTTAGTTTGTTCCTTATACAATTCCACACCGTTCCACCAATCTGCACCACATTTTGCATAGTTACATGTTAGGACCATGTGGACATTACTGGCTCCATGACATGTGGACACCTCACCCCTTTCCCTGGCTTTACTCATGAGACGGTTGCTTGAAATCGGCAAAACATCAAAATGGTCATAGAAGTGCCGGACAAAGCTTAGTTTAAGTGTCTCGACGCGAGGAACAAAGCTCAAAGGCGTACATCAAAAACCACGTTTTAAGGCCCAAGGACACACAATTTCCAAGATTCTTGCCCCACACCACACTGCACCGCACCAGGGTGAGGCGGCAGGTGGGGAGAGCTCACAGAAGGTCCCAGTAAACTGCAGGACACCAAACTCTCACCTCCCCTCCACGTCTGCTCTGAAGTATGTCAGCCAGCCACACACTCCCAATCTCTGTGCAGTTTACTTCAGAGTGCAAAGCGCATCGAGTGATAAGCGACTCAGAACAGCGACCTACGGGATCATTGATTTTCAACAATTGATGAGAGTGTTATCATATCACTTATTATCCTAGATCATTATCTGTCTAGGAACCCATGTGCAGTACGGGTACTTTTTGCTAGTATATATATATAAGCCACTTATACACAAGGAACCTACTCTCACAAATGCTCTGGAGGAATCGTAATGACGATGCAGACAGATGACGATGCCAGATCTCTGATGCTATCATACATTTCCCATGTCCTCCTATGGGATATATACATTTTAAACACCCAAAAAAGCAATGTGGTGCCTATAAATCAATTCACTTCCTTGTTCACCTGTGAGATAATAAACATTTAAAGCACATCTTCTATAACAGGAGTGAGCAACATGTGACTCTCCAGATGTTTTGGACTACAACCATTGACTATGCTGGCTAGGGCTGATTGGAGTTGCATTGTATACTTTTTAAAAAGATCAAAAGTAAGTCACAGTGAATTACAACTTTGTCACTTGACAAAGCGAGTGCGTCTGTGTCAGAGAACATAGGAATCTGCACTACTTCTAGAAACATGGTTGATATTCCCATCCTGGAAACGGGTTGGAGCCATTGTGGGACAGAGTGAATTGCCGGAGGAGAATAATAGAGCACATGTGACTTGATCATCTGTTGCAGCCCTCCAGTAGGATCAAGCCATGGCCATCCACGGCACGTGCTGCACTGAGCTCCACCAGTGCGTGGAGGGAGCAGAAATATTGCCCCGGAGGTCTATACAGAAAGCAACATTTGATACGAGAGAAAGACACAGGGTTTTGGAATTCTCCGCCATGGTGACCAACTTCTGGAACACACTGCCAAAGGAAATCGACGCAATCGAGGACCACCTTATTTTCAGAACCACGCTGAAGACCTGGCTAATAAACCTCAAAGCCACCAGAATCTGTCCATCATTTGAGGACAACCAGCAAACCGTACTGGAGACCAAGACAACCAAGCCTCGGCCAGTTTGTTCAAAGGAGAGGCATTCAGGCCCCACTTCATTCCATCACCTCAAGGCAATACCATGCAAGTCCCGGTCACTATGCACCGAAGCCATATCCATACCACATGGATTTGTCAAAAGGCCCACCAGGCCTTCTAATAATCATCCCCCCACTAAAATGTTCAACCTTTATGCTCAAGCACACGGTACACATACCAAATAAACCACTCCCAGGTGGCAAACGACACCCCTCCCAACAGACATCAAACAATGGAACGCTGCACCTCTACTCTCAACTTAAGTAAGACATTCCTAACTAATGCACCCTAGCATGGGAGCCATGTAAGGGTCCATTCAGGACTCAAAGGCCTCCATGCTCTGAGACAGGACACTGCTGCCTTCTGTCTCCCGTGTCTTCCATCACAGAACTTGGAAGACTCGGGAGATCGAGGAGTGTCCGTTGATTCAGATGGCAGACCTGTTCGGTTAACCCTGCCAACACGCTAATAAAGAACTCATAAAAATCACATACCGGCTCCTGACAGTCTTATCAGACACCTCGAATCAAACGCACAAGAAGAGCTCAGGATACTTCCGGCTTGCATGCATCAACACAACAGCAAAGCTCTTTTACACTTTCCCTTCCTCCCCACTAACCTAACGCCATTGGTCTGTCCGATCCGCCGCAGTGCCTGGAGTATGCCATGCAAAAGACAGCAGTGCATGATGCAAGTCCTAATAACATAATATAACAATCAGATCCCAAGGGGGTCACAATGAAAGAAATAAGGAGGCGACAATCTCTGAGGCAGAGTGAGATCTGTCAGCGAGGCCCGTACTCCTCCTACATCTCTTGCGGTCCATTGACATTGGTAAATTCTGTAAATCAATATAAATGGATTCTGAGTCAGCAGTTTGCTGGGTTTCCATTAGGAACAGGCAGTGTTAGGATTACGGCTCTATTAAATCCTGAAATAGAGAGGCACGCGTGACCACCAACCGCTCATTAATTAAAACGCAGCACATATGACTGATTTGGAAAATGCACAAGGAAAATATTATCTACTGACTGGAGTATTTTCAAGGGATCGGATGTGGCACTATGAAGGGGGGCATTGACTGCGGTCCAACTGGGATATAGAAAAGGACTGGGCAAGTCCATAGGCATTGCTGGGGACGGGCGGACTATAGCAACAGGCCTTTTGGTTGTAGACCCAGATAGAAGCTCAGGGTCTACAACCAAAAGGATAGCTAGGCCCGAAAGCCGACAGTCCCGACATAAGCATAGTCCCAGATGTTTTCCAGACCTAGCAACACCCTCATGGGAAACAATAATAAAGTGGCCCACGTTGGCAAATGCCAATTCATTACCTTGCATGATAAACCATTGTCCTATTGCCTGGGTGTCCAGTCCGAGCCTGGCTATTGACCTCTACGAGCGGAGTAAAAATGTCTTGAAGAAAGGGAGAGAGCTGGAGATGTTTTTCACTGGCCAATATAAAATAAACATCAGACAAACCAAGGCCTTTCCCTGAAGTCCAAAAGAAGAGATGCACTGGCATAGAAGTGGGGGCAAAGTAAGACCAAACACCATTAGATTCAGTCCTTTTGAGGCTCATGAATACAGATAATTCAGCAAGGCACTGTTGGATCCAGGGCTCTGCAGCCAGGAGACTGTGTAAAGAGGCAATCACACTAGCTTGCCTTGTCTCTTGTAGATTCCTGGTCATGTGGTTGAAGTTGAGCATGGACTGAGGGGGAACAGCTGCCTCCTTGACTGTGCCCAGTGACAGGGAAAGAGAGAAAAGTAATATCACGTCATGGCACAATGTGACAACCTTGATTCTGGGTCCCCTAAACTGGGCAAAGGAGAGATTGTGTTAGGCATTTCAGAGTTGCATGACTGTAGTCCAATGTGATGCAACTGTAATCTTGTGTTATCAGCCACAGTTAGTTCTTAGAATCAGAATGATCCACCCTAATATCATGTTGACTACAAAACTAAATCGGCAATTGGCAGCGAGGGATCTACAAGCAACTGAGGGGAGACAGTGGGGAGTAGGTAACTGAGTCTCAGGTAGGGTGAGGAGTGCAGGCTGTGTGGACCAGCCATTCCTTGAAGAGGAAGTTCTTGAGTTCTTTCCTGAACAGAAGTGATGGGGCAACTCTGATGTTGATGGGGATGAGGTTCCAGAGTCTTGGGGTGTAGACAGAGAAAGCCTGTCTTCTGTTTTTTTCCTTCCTGCACTGTCGTAATTTTGGTCTCCATATTTACTTACTTCTGGTGGATCGCAGGCCTCCGGAGATGCTGAGTTTCTCAGTGAGGTAGCTTGGGGACTTCAGGATGACCGCCTTCTAGTTGATGCAACAGGATTCGAAGATGATACAGGATTGTAGTGGGAACCAGTTCAGTGTGATGAGGGTCGGGGTGATATGGTCAAATTGGCAGAGTCCTTTAATGAGTCTTGCTGCAGCATGCAGGACACATCTCAGGGTAGTCACCAGAAGGCATTCCAAAAGGGCATTGCCACCTTCCAGGTGGGAGAGGACCGGAGCTTGAACAGCAGATCTGAAGTTATTTAAATGGTTGAAGAGCTTGATCCACCTTCAAATGCTGTTAATGAGGACCTCCCGAAAATGTTTAGGCTACCACGCTGAACCAGGTTTTTGACGATCAACCTAAAACCATGTTTGGGGCTACCACACTGAAATCATGTTTAGGCTACTCATAAACTAATGTTTAGGTATAACTCATATAATCCTGTTTACATCTACTGTCAAATCATTCCAAGGACTTAAATCCTAAAAGTATGTTTAGGACCACCACCATAGAATCATGTTTAGAAATATCGCTGTAGAGTCACGTTTAGTACTGACACCCTAAACGTGCGTTAACGATTACCTTTCAAAACCATGTTTAGGTCTATTGTCTAAAATCATTCATAGGATGGCCATGTCAAAAACATGGTTAAGTCTACCACCCAAACATCATGCTCAGGACTACCACCCTAATGATTTTTTGGAACGGTCACCACCACAAAATCGTTACTAGGATGACCCCAGATAGTTGGTGAGAAGGTACCACACATCCAGCCTGCATGGCACAGGTTGAAAATCCTGGTCGAGCTGACTCAGACTTTTATCCTCCTGGTTTCAAAATAATTGAGTACCATTAAATTGGATAGTAATAGCGCTGACTATAACAACACTTAGAAGCTATATAAACCTGGCATGAAGCTATATAAAATGTGATATTACGACTCCAATGTCATGTTTATGACTACCACCCTGAACTCAGTCGCTTAGTACTTCCACTGTACAATGATGTTTGGAATACCCATAAAAGGAGTATTAACACCTACCACCCTACAACCATGCTTGTAACCAGACCTGCCTAAACTCCGGGATAAGGCCCAGCAGGCTCCTGCATGTCCAGTGGCCCTTGCACTGCCTCCGGGCTCCCCAGCACTTAAGGGTCTGTATCTGCAACGCTACAGTCCCTTCTCTCTGCACTTATGAGCCACCCGCTAGCTGCACTTGTGAGTTAACTGCACTTCCTCTTTCCCGCACTTGCGCGATCTTAATGACACAAGGCCTAGTAAGAAACACTTGTGTACAGGCGCGTTCGAAATACCACATCATATCATATCCAACCTACATACTGGAGGTTTTCAAGATTTTCCCCAGGTTTCCCAGGGCGAGCGGGAGGCCTCCAGAATAAAGCTATGAAGCTTGGATCCCCTAACAGGAATCGAACCTGTGCCCTGCACATCATCACCAGGAGCATCTCGTAAGTACTATGTCCCAGACATAGTATGCAGCGTTAGGGGACCTTGAACACTAGGCTGTGTAAACAATCATACCACACTGCCATTGCCACTGTAGTACATTAAATGACAGATATTACTTTGCATTCTGGTAGTTGTAGTCTTTGAAAAAGACGCTACATTTAAACTCTTTGCTTAACGTATCTTGATAGACATGTCAAGTTGGTTTATTGTGATTTGTGAATTTTGCAAGTCATGTATTTAAAACAGCAGAAATCTCAGGGATTCTGATTTTCAAATGTAGACAGGTCTGTTTGGAACTAAGCGCCATACCATACTATCAATTTGATGGCCACACCTACTCCCTAAAATAATGTTTACTGCTCCATACAATCACTCTTACAAAGCCTTAAAATGACATTTAGGGGTATCCCTTTAAATCATATTTTGAACTATCAGCCTGGGCTCCAGAGGTGGAATGGGAACCAGAAGAGGCCCTGGAACTAATAAGTGGCCCCATATTGCACATTTTGAGCAAGACCAACCCTTTTCCTAGGAGAACATTTGAATATACCTACACAAAAGAGGACCAAGCTGAAGAGGCCTACCATGAAATCTTCAGAGTTTTATATAGGCCAGTCCACCCCCAACTGGGCTCTTTTTTGTCTGGCCCATCCCTTTCCTTCCCAGGCTGCCTCTCGGCCTCTTTTCCATTGCTATTAATCAGCTGGTGCACGTTGATCCAGGTCAGTGATACTGAGCTTACTAGTTTAACATGATTAACTTGTAAAAGGCGAGAAAGAAGTACAGTGAGGGAAGCAAGCATTTTTCCATGGAAGAGTCTGATCGGATGGCAGCAAGGTGGACATTTCTATCACGCTGACTGAACTTCGAGGAATGAACTATCCTGAGGCCAGTCCTTCACCCAGAGCCTTAAACAGTGTTTAGGTATGAAGGAGTCTTGTAATGTCTTGTTGTGGGGTTGTGTCACAAAAAGAGCCTTTGCTCACCACAAATATAAAAGAACCACACAAATATGGACAAACGTTGTCATTACTGACTTCTACTTCCATTATGATAGATCCTGTTTAGAACAAGCGGTTATGTGTGATTTCATCGCTCGGAAAAAACATCAAGGGGTACACGATATTTTTTTAACCCACTAAACACCTTTCCCAACATATTTTAGGAATGATGCAATTATATAATCAAACTACAGTCCTAGAATATTTGGGGAAAGTTTTGGTTAGTGGGTTAAAAACAATATCGAGTGCCCCTCGATGTTTTTTTCAGATATTAAAATCACTGGATACCGAACAAGGTATATAACAGGGAAGCAGGCACAATTCGAACACATATAAGTTTAGTTTAGTTTATTTGCTTGTATAGCACGCTGAACCCGGAGGTAACGAGGCGCTTGACTTGATGGAGAAACATGTTGCAGACAAAGTATACAGATACAGAAAATGTACAAATGATATGAAAACAGAATTACAGGGCTTACAAATAAGGCAGTAACGATTTACAAAATACACAGACTGTACAAAGGTATCAGCACTAATTTACACATGAGCTAAGTAGATGGGATAAGAGAGAAGAGCCAGGATTTCACTTTGAAGCGGAAAGGATGGTTCGGCCCTAAGTGCTGGGGGCATGGTATTCCAGGCTTTAGCGGCCAGGACAGGGAAGCTAGATCTGCCTGAGTTTCGGAGTCTGTACTCGGGAATGGTGAGGCTGTGACTATAGTTAGCTCTGGTGGGTCTAGTGGCCGTTTTTCGGCGGAATTAATCAGCCAGGTAGTAGGGAGCCGTGATATTGAGACATTTGTGAGTGATCATAAGTGTTCTGAGGGTGATTCTGTCTTGTATGGGGAGCCATTTCACATTTCGTCTGGCTTGGGAGATATGGTCCAAGTGTGGAATATTTAGGGCTGCACAGAGGGTGTTATTTTGCAGGAATTGGAGTTTGTGAAGGTTTTGCTTGCTTGTGCACAGGTAGAGGGTATTACAGTAGTCTAATTTGGAGAGTATTAGAGCTCTGGCCAGCGTAATACAACTCTGTGTAGATAAGAATGGTCTGCAGGAATTTATCAATTTGGCGGTGTTAGCTGAAGAAGATGCTTTGGCATTAACCTACCTTGATAGTGAGAGGGTTGAGTCGAGGTAGACTCCCAGCGTTTTGGCATCTTTGGAGACACTGATGAGATTTCCATCAATGTTGTAGGACTTGTATTGTGGGCTGAGTTTGTTAAGGCGTTGCCTGGAGCCAATGAGTAAGAGGTCGGTTTTGTCATCATTTAGACAAAGACCGTGCTTAGCCATCCAGTCTTGGATTTTGCTGCATATATCATTTAGGCGGGCAGCGTCCTTCTCGTAGGAGCCTGAGAGCTTGATGAGGATTAGTGTATCATCCCCGTAGTCGGTGTAGGGGACATCCATGTCATCTAGGAGGTCGAATAGCATCTTGGTTAAGATGTTATACAGCGTTGGGGAGACACAGGAGCCTTGAGGGACTCCACCGGTGATGGGAGATGGCTCTGCGGAAGCAGTGGTGGAGAAGACCCTCATGGACCTGTCAGAGAGGAAGGAATGGATCCATTTTGCAGCATTGGGTGAGAAGAAGGCTGAGGTAGTTAAATGAGAGGTCAGAATACTGTGGTCAACCAAATCGAAGGCAGCTGACAGATCCAGATATAGGAGAAGGGAAGGGTGGCCATTATCTTTGGCCTCGTCCATCTGGATTTTCAGGTCTAGAAGGGCTGTCTCAGTGCCGTGTCTAGGTCTCAAACCTGATTGACGGGGGCCTAGCAATTTGTTTCATGGTGGTTCTGAATTTGAATGTAAGCTGCTTTATCTAAGATTTTTAGCATGAATGTACCAGTAGTGATTAGGCAGTAATTTGTAGGAATATTAGGGTCCAGGGTGGACTTTTTGATAAGAGGCTTGGCCCATGCGTCTTTGAGATTCTTGGGTACAGAGCAGGAGGAAAAGGAGTTAATGAATGCAGTGATGAAGGGAGCACATTCTTTGGCTCCTTCTTTGATGATGGAGGCTGGGCAAATATGCGCTTGGCATTTGGAGGGTTTGAGTGGTGACAGGGGAGAATTCAAATAATTTGCCATTCTTGGCCAAAGGTGTGCAGCTTGGTTGGAATTGGTTTTGCCTTTGGCGACTAGGATGAGTCTTTTAGTTTCTATTTTGGCCTGTCGTAATGCTATTTTGTCTAAAAGTGCCTTCTGGATGTTGGCACACCATGGGGCATCTTTGTCCCAGGTTGATTGTGGAGGTATGTGAGATTCCAACTCTTTAAGTATGGTGAAGAGTTCTTTGACATTAGAATTGGCGTTTAGGATTCTATTGTTAAAGCTGTCGCTTTTGGTTTTTATGATGGCTTTTTTATAAGCAGCATTGAATAAATCTTTATTTTCAGGAGAGGGGTTCTTTTTCCTATTAGCTTCCACAAGTCTTTTGGACTTCTGCAGAGCCTTTAGGTCAGAGGTGAACCATTTGTTGAAGTGGCTGGGCTGTTTGGCTTTTCTAGTTTTGAGGGGGGCTATTTGATGTAGTGCTAGCAGTACGTTTACTAATGCAGCAGGGTCAAATTTGGAGGTCGTAGGGGTGTTGATGATGGGCTGGATAAATGGGAGAATGTTCTCTAGGGTGATCAGCTGGTTGTTTCTGGTAGTGACAGGGGATGCTTGAGAAGCGATAGGAGGAAGTTGAATGGAGGTCTCCAGTTCGAAGTGAATGATGTGATGGTCAGACCATTCACATGATGTGTTGGAGAGTATTTTGGTATTTAGATCGACAACCCAGTCGAGGGTTCTTCCTTTGTTATGAGTGGGTCCTGATATGAGTTGTTTAAAGCCTAGTTGTTGAAGTGATTGTTCTAAGGCTATTGCGTGGGGGTCGAGTGGGTCTTGGAAGCTCAGATTTAAGTCACCTAGTAATAAGATTTTGGATTTGTTCTTGGTGTGGCGTGAGAGTAGATTAGTGATATCGTCTTCAAAAGATGCCAAGGGACCAGGAGGTCTGTAAATCAAGTGTATAAGTAGAGTGCTTTGGGATGATAATGGCAGTTTGATGGAGAGGGGTTCTCCTGATGGGAAAAGTTGGGAGGCAACTTCTCTCATGCCGAGCTGGGTTTTGGAGATAAAGGCAATCCACCCCCCTTTATTGATAGTTCGGTTCTCTCTGGTGATAGTGTCATTTTCGGGTACGGCGAGCATAAGCAAGGGACCTGCTGCTGGGTGTAGCCAGGTTTCTGTGACTGCTAGGAAGTCGAGGCTATTGGCTGATATGTGGTCAGCTATGTCGAGTGCATGTGCTATGAGGGATCTGGCATTTATGAGTGCTCCTTTAAGTTAGGCAATGTTGAGCTGGAGGGCGATGTCAGGACGGTTGGGCTTGTGAGGTGGGGGCCTGATTATATTGTTACTTGAGTTATGATGCTGTACTGTTGGGCGGTGGTTGGGGTGCCATGTCTAGAGTTCCTTTGCAATTGGTGAAAGGTACGATATCCCAATATGGAGTTTCTGCATTCGAGGGTACATGGTTTGAGTGTACTAGGATTGGAGGTGTGAGTAGGTGGTGGTGTGATGTTGTCAGATGCGGTTGGGTTCAGTGTGTTAGGGGAGGCATAGCTGTAGCTGTAGATGCTGTGGCTGTGAGACTGGGGAGAATGTGGTGACAACTAGCCATTATAAGAATGGTTAACCCTAGATATGCCATGGAGGAATGGGAGTAGGCTGGGTTACCTTTGTAACTAGTGACTCTAAAATCGAAGGTGGGGAGACTTGTGTGGCACAGGTGTCGACCAGGCTGATCGACTAAATGCAATAATGCTAATCTATGGTGCTGGGTAGTGGCTAGCATGCAAATGCAATAATTGACTAAGTGCAATAAGGCTAAGAAAGATTAAATTACTAAACGAGTAGATGCAAGGGTGCTGAACTAGTGTGTTTTGCATAGGCAATAGTCGCTGGGCTGATGCTAAGCACGCACATTATGAAGGCTAACAAACAGCTGTAGTAGTCAAGCTATATATACTGTCAGCAGAGGCAGAAGTCACTTAGCAGCGAGTAAGCAAGCAATGTTGATCAGCTTTATCAAAGAGGTAGACTAGCTAACAAGCATATTTGGCGGAGGCGAGAGTCATTAGAGAGCATGTACATAACAAGTTTAGGTGAGCCTGGGTAAGCAAATCAGGCCCAAAGATGTGGGACCACGGATTGTAACTACAGTATATGCAGCACAGTAAACAGGAGACAAGTTATGCAGGCATAGCGTGGAGCCGGTGCTAACAGTAGCCGTCACAGTCATAGTAATAAGGAATGTAGGGATACAGGTCAAATCTAAAGACATGAGACCACTACCAGGGGTAGTAGAATACAGTATATGCAGCACAGTAAACAGGAGACAAGTTATGCAGGCATAGCGCGGAGCCGGTGCTAACATTAGCCGTCACAGTCATAGTAATAAGGAATATAGGGATACAGGTCAAATCTAAAGACATGAGACAACTACCAGGGGTAGTAGAATACAGTATATGCAGCACAGTAAACAGGAAACAAGTTATGCAGGCATAGCGCAGAACCGGTGCTAACAGTAGCCGTCACAGTCATAGTCATAGTAATAAGGAATGTAGGGATACAGGTCAAATCTAAAGACACGAGACCACTACCAGGGGTAGTAGAATACAGTATATGCAGCACAGTAAACAGGAGACAAGTTATGCAGGCATAGCGCGGAGCCGGTGCTAACAGTAGCCGTCACAGTCATAGTAATAAGGAATATAGGGATACAGGTCAAATCTAAAGACATGGAACCACTACTAGGGGTAGTAGAATACAGTATATGCAGCACAGTAAACAGGAAACAAATTATGCAGTCATAGCGCGGTGCCGGTGTTGGCAGTAATAGTCACAATGATAATATTTAGTTATTGTATATAACTATTGCGTAGCAGACTGAAGGTACCACAGTACAGTGTTTCGCAGGACATTAGGCTGTTGGCAGATGAAAGTAAATAGTAGGTAAGTAGGGTCTGCAAGAGTGGATGGAGCCACTTAAGGACTGTGTGATAATATGTCACGCTAGAGAGTTAGAGGGTGCGAAGTGGAGATTTGAAGTCGTGGGATCTCTCACGATGGACCTTTTAAGCTCTGAGCAGCATGGGAGCTAGATATAGGAGTGAAAAGGGATAACTACCCCATTAGCTCTTTGGCAAGGGGTGCGGGAGCCTCGCTCTGCCCGCGTGGAGATGGTGGCAGTCTTCTGGTTCGTAATGCACGTCCTAGATAATGCAGTGGACGGTGTTGGTGGGGCTGGTGTTGGTACACTATTGGCTTTGGAGAAGTGTGCATGAGCTGCAGACTATTATCGTTTCAGAATTTCAAGGGCTCTGAGCGACTGTTGTTTTTCCCCATGTTCCCACCCTCCTTGGGCGCTTTGAAACACTTGCCTGTGTATAGGCACTTTATAAATAAACATTATCATGGTGATGCAGTGGTGGTTCTGAGGCATAGCAGGACCCACATTGTAGGTGACTTCTTTGAGGGATGAGATGGGAATCCTGGAGTGTGCGGCTGAGAGATTTGCTTATCAGGAAGAGTGATGATGCAGGACTGCCCGTGAATCCTATGGCATTTTACAGATTCTTTCTAAGGTTATCCTGTAAGGTGCCCCTTTACATCCTGGAGAGGAGATGGCCCCCTTCTCTTTGTTTGCTCAATCAAGGTGGGAGGACTTTTCGAGGCTGTAATATGGATAGCAGCTGGAACGCAAGCCAAGCGGTATCCTCGTCAACAATAGCCCTCGTCAACAACCTCCAGCCAATGGTCAATAAGGGCAGTTCCTGGTTTTCGTTGGTCAGTGGGCTGCGGGACCTGGGTTTCCTTTAAGTTCATCTTCTCCCAGCCTGCTGCCCCATGCAGATGATTCCGTTTCCCGGCTGGACAGGACCAGTGGCCAAAACGCTTGAAGGGCTGGCAAACAGACGGGGCCCTGCTCCTGGCTGCTGCAGAGCCCGACAGACCTCTTTGGGCTTTCCAGTGGTCGGGAAGCCATATTTGGATGGGTGTCCAGTCAATGTTTCGAAACTATAGTTTCGAATGCCAAAGGTTCCGACACAGAAGTGCAGAAAAAAAAGGTTTGAATTTTTTAAATATATTAATGGCTTTATTTTAATTTAGTATTGTAAAATAAGTTTTAAAAAAAAACGGGGGTTTGGGGTGGAGGGGGGCCCATTAAAAAAAAGAAAAAACATTTGTAAACTTTTTTTTCCAGCACATTTGTGTCAGAACCTTTGGCATTTGAAACTTTGACTGTCGAAACTATCACTAGGAACCCACTGGATGGGCTTCCTTAGCGAACACGTGAGAACCTGATGATTCGGTGGGCTTTGCAGGTCCACAGGTATAAGGTGAGGGATGAGTCTTGGGAGGGCGGTCCTCTTCGGGCTTGGGTGAGAATGTAGTGGGTGCTACCCGCTTTGTTTATGGGCTGATGTGGCATGGAGCCTGTTATTAGCCTGAGTGGCCTCAATATTGTGGTCCGGGTATCTGAATTCTGGTCACCACCTTGGGTGGGGTTCCTTCTTGGACAAGCTTGTCCCTTCGCCTCTGGCCGGTACCCGCCCCCTTCTGGATAAACTAGAGTCGGCAAACCTTTCAGGTAAGGTGATGTCATGCACTGTGTTTTGCTCCGTCCTATATTTACAACATTTATACTGTATATGCAACTTTGCTCTCACACCTGATAGTCGGGTCTTTGATAAATTCCCAAACGGACTACTGCAATGCTGTGTATGTAGACAGCCAAGCCAACCAGATCAAACAGGTGGAGAATCTGTCTGATTTTTTGGCTATCTACAACTCTGCTTTACACTGATCTCTTCATTGGTTGCCTGTGAGCAGATGAGTTGATTTTGAAAATCATCTGCCTTACATTTAAAAGCCCCTAAAATCTGTCCCCATGTATCTCTAGGATGACATCAGAATGACATCAACAGATACATTCCAAAGACAAGATGTGGCCGGCTAGTACAACCTTTAAGTTCTTGCATAACTCCTCCTCCATCTACCCACCTCTCTTCCTCTGGCCCTTTTTTGGCCACCTCTCCTCCCCCTTCTCTGCCTTTCCCCTGTTCTCCCCAGATGAGGTTTCTAGACAAGTCTGATATATGAAAGTCTCATCAAAACTGTTCCTCTAAAACCATCAAGGACCACATGGACACATTGACACCCTGGCTCCTGCTCTGGCTGACATCTACAACCATTCCTTCACCGCTGGAGTATTCCCACCCCCCTCTGAAGCACTCCCTTGTGCACCCTCTTCTTAAGAAACCTGCAGCCAACCCCTCCTGTGCTGCTAACTACTGCCCAATCTCCATCACTCCTTTCCTGGACAATCTCCTGTAAAAGCTGGCCATCTCCCAGCCTAATCTTCACACTGAATTGGTTGGTTGTATCCATGACCACCAGTCTGGCTTCAGAGCTGCCAGAAGCACGGAAACTGCTCTCCTGAACATCCGTGAAGACCTGCTCTCCAACTTTGACTCCAATACCCCCTGTGTCCTTATCTTACTTGATCTCTCTTCTGCCTTTGACACGGTCAACCATGCCAACCTGCTCATCCGTCTCTGTGATAACCTGGGTATCACCGATCAGGCACTGGTTTCACTGACCTCTTTCCTCTCCGATCAACCCTCTCAGGTCCAACTTGTGACCTTCCTCTCCTCTATCTCTATCTCTACCTGTGGTGTTACCCAGGGGTCTAACCTCTCCCCGTGGCTATTCAACCAATACCTGGCACTTCTTTCCCACCGCATTCCCACTCTCTGCCCCAACTTTCAGTGCTATGTGGACACCACTCAGCTTATTTTCAGGCTCCCTTCCACCACCTATTCTCCTTCTCTCATCTCTGAGATGTCCGCTATCCAGGAGTGATGTGCCGCAAACGATCTCGGTCTTAATGCCAGTAAGACTGAGATTCACCTCATCGGCACACCTGCTCCCTCCTTTCCTGTCACTCTATTGCTTGCCCCTCTTGGCCCTCTTCCTTCTCCCACATGTGAGGCTAAAAACCTTGAGGTCATCCTCAACTCCACTCTCTCCTTCTCTCCTCACATCTTTGATGTCTCTTAGAAGTCACACTACCAGCAGCAGCTCCTCAGAGGTATTCTTCCTTTCCTTTCCTTTCCCCAGAAGCTCAATCTCCCCAGAGCTCTGGTTCTCTCTAGGCTGGACTACTGCACTATCCTCTTTCTAAATCTGCCTGCTTCTACTCTCCACCCTCTGCCACTCATCCAGAACAGGACTGCAAGACTTGTCCTTGGCCTCAAGCCCAGGGATCGTATTTCTCCAGGACTGAAATCTCTGCACTGGCTCCCAGTGGCTGCGAGGATAAGTTCAAAACCCTCTGCATTGTCCACAAGGCCTTCTGGGGCCTGGGGCCTCAATACCTCCAACTCTCTCTTCCTAAATATCTTCCTTCTCGTGCTCTTCGCTCATCCGCCTCCAACTCCCTCTGGGTCAGTCGTTCTCCAAGAAACAAGTTGGCAGTAAATCTCTTTCTTTCGCTGGGGCCTCCCTCTGGAACAGCCTCCCTGCCTCCCTGAAACTTGAGGATAACCCTCTCTGGTTCCAGAAACACCTCAAGACCTTCCTCTTTGCTTCTGCTTTCTCTCCTCCTCTCCCCTGCCGAGCTCCTGACTGATACTGTATTGGTCACCTGGCCACAATCTGATCTCGGGCCCAGGTCAACTGCACACCTGCACTGCCTCTCTGCCAACCCCTGCACTTGGGAGCTATTTCTGTATCCTTACAGTCCCCCCAGCACTTGACACTTGATGTCTGCACTTACCCCCGTACTTGCCACAAGCTGGCCGCACTCTTACCTACTGTTTTATTTATTCTTTGCTATTGATCCTAATCACTGCCCTTTTCCCCTCCCCCCTCCTCTGCACTTGCGCAATCTCAATGTCACCTGGCCTAGTAAGATCATTCTCTCTGCCTTCCCTCTGTTCCCCCTCCCTGGCCGCATCGCGCCTTGAAACACTTGTGTATAGGCACATTACAAATGCCATATCATATGATATCATATCGTAGAGGAGGCCAGCGGTTTTCTGTAGCTGCCCAAGATTATGGAACTCCCTACCACAGAAAATTCAAATTATGGATGACTTTCTTCAATTCTGAAAAGCGATTAAGGCTAGCTTGTTCTTTTAGCCTGTCCGTCTTTGACAGCATTTAGTAACTATGGAGTAACAACAGATTGGAGCATCTTTTGCTCGCACCTTGATGCAGTTTATTCTGACTGTGCCGCGTTACACATTTCAATCACACATCACTAGCCTCCATTGTTACTTTATACTTTTTTGCACTCTGCTCAAACCTTCACCCGTCCCCTCCACTGTTTCTTTCCAGTTTCCAGTCATCTGTGGTCCGGGGTCCTGGTGTGTGTACATGGAGGAGGACTGGAGGGCTCTTTGGACCTAATGTGTTGGTGACTGGCGTGGTGAAAGGGGCTCTTAATGGGCAAAACATAATGTTTTATGTGGATCTGACATTTATCTTCCTACAGCAAAGTGAGCTAGGTTCCCAGGACAGGAAAAATTGCCTATACTGATCATGAGAACTTCCCACACTTGGGAGTGGCAGGCTTGCAACATATCCTAGAGTCTATCAACAGATCCCAACAGATCCCAAGCAGCTCTTTCTGCCCTTTTGTTATCCAAATACATTCAATGTTTAGACTGTCTATGCTTGAGCTGCCACGCCCGGCCCCAGGCTTGATAGTACCTCTATTGCAGAATATATCTTGGACAAGATTTGGAAACATTTCAAGGCAATCCCAGATCAAAAGCCAATATGAATTAAATCCCAAGTCAAAAGCCAACATGAAATAAATCAGCGACTTGAACACTTCTTGAGCCCATCACACAGTCAAAGACTACATCTTATTTGTCACCTATTGCTCTTAGAAATTGCCTCCAATAGACTACATTTGATTCCAATACTGATCTATAGCCCATGTTAGTAGATCAACATGCACCAAAGCTATCACAAAACATTTCTTTTTCTTACTACATCATGCCTTCATTACCTCTGTGGTGTTTGCACCCTCTTACCCATCCTCTTATCATCTCCTCACTGAGTATCCCATGCCAACTAAGGACTGAATGCTCCAGGCTGAAGCGCAATATGACAATCTCTCCATAAACCAAGCACTATGAGACCTTTTAAAATAACATAATGTGACTGCTGCCCTGCCCACCTGCCAATATTTTGGTAGACTTTTTGTTTGCTATGGCAAAGTCCCCTGCCTGGTTCTGTGGACAATGACAGGCATGCCCCAGGGGGCGGCGTAACTCTCTGAACCAGTGGATGGTGGGCTCAGAGAGGGTAGAGGGCAGATTTGTTGGTTCTCCTTCCAAAGTCCACACTACATTGACAGTTACCAAACACTTCACCCTCCCCAGGCTCCTCTAGCAGGGAAACACTACAATGAACAACACAGTCCCCTTACCCAAGTTAGGACCCATACAAAATCTCTCCAATGCCCGAATATCTTGTAAGGTGGCAACTAGCAAAATCCCCATGGCAAGGGGAGAGTGAGTACCCATCTCCCAGATGCTCCATAAAGTTTGGAAACCTGTCCAGCTCGCAGACCCACTTGCCAGGTTTGAGAGCCCACCAGCATGCCAGAGCATGCTGGGAACCAGGAAAATAGGATTAGGGACATTGTTAAATCCCGCCCATAACTGTCTACCTGTACAGCAAAAGAGCACTGACCTGTCCTCTCAAACAACAGATCCGTCTAGTCCTCCTGACTTACACATACAATCGAAAATGGCCACCAGGCCTTATATAGGTTTAGTTCAGCCCATATAAGCCCATTTGAGCAAAGGAAATGTAGGGGCGGGCCCCAGAATCTTCTCAACCCAAGAGACCCACCACTTGAAGAACGAGTGCACTTTTTTTTACATGAAGTTTATTGTTCAATTACCAGGGGAGCAGTTAGATGGTACCATAGGACCAAACCAACCCAAGTCTCAACAAACAACATTAGTTGACAACTTTTATACATTTTTGCAACAGTTAAAACACTCCCAGATATTTTATTACAATCCACCCCCCCCCACATGTGGTTGGACAAACCCCACTTCAAAGAAATCCCATCTTTCTCCAATTCCTACATTTTCATTGGTAGCACTTATCTTAACTACCATCTTCAGCTCATGCATAGAACACACCTCTTCTTGGGATTCATTTGGTGGGCCATGACATCATTATTCAATAAAACTATGCTATACAAATATAATTCATCACTAACAATAACTGCCCCAAGCTCATTTAAACTTAATTGCACATAGTTTGCACAAATATTGCAAGCGATATGAGGAAGGCTGGGTAAATAATTACTCTTTGAGTTTGTGATGCTATCTCATTCCCCAGGTAATTGGTTTCATTGGAAAATTCTAATCTAAATTCCCACCACTTTATCGCACATAGCACATCTGACAATACAATTGCAATTCCTGGTTTCTTATTATTTAGCCTTGGGCATTGAATCACCCTATGTTTCACTGCTAGCCAAAACAAGTAGTGAAACTCCTTTTGTCATGCTGCCATTCATCAGGAGATGACCTCTGCCGTTTGTGAGATTGATCAAACCATAAAACTCATGGGCAGTTTCTGCCGCTGTGCTGACCGCAAAGCTTGCGAAGTTACTTATTCACCCATCCCCGGGCTTCTAAAACCTCACAAAATCATTTACTTAACAGTCAAAGTTCACCTTGAAAACAATCCTGACTACCATGGCTTTGATTCATTTGTAAAAAGCCCACTATATTGACATTCATGAATTCCCCATGTATTTGTAATAATGTGCATGTTTGTTTTTATATTTTGGTGCGTTTAACATTTTATCTTTCTACGTGCGTGCAAACTAATATATATCAATTCTAGACAAACAGAATCACTAAAAGTAACATCCCATCCATAATGAACTACACTTTGAAACATAGGAAATTGCATCATCCTGCCCAGATCGCCGCCACCCCAAGTTAGCAAAACGGTGTGCGCAACATAAACCCCTCATAATCATGGGGACCCTTCCTGACCACCCCAACAGAAACTCAACCAATAACATGCAAACCCTAGGTAAAGTACACAGATGCAGATCCTCATCTAAAGTACAGCCCAGGGGAAAAAGTGTTGTACATAGCCTGTTCCCCATTACGTTTTGGTGGGATTTTGGAGCAAGACCATGGAATATGAAGATGGCTGGACCAGGAGAGACTGAGGAGGCTGGGTAGACAGAGGTAGAAAGGGTGAGAAGAGATTGTGAACATCTGGAAAGGATTAGGTTATTTCAGAAGAAGATGATCTGGTTAAGAAAGAGAAGGAGCTGGTTATATCAGGTGATGGTAGTGGTAATTACTGAGGAGGAAGAACTGTTTAAATTAGGAGGAGTTTGGATGAATAGGAAGGAGGAGGAAGTTATATCAGTTGGAGAGGGCGTATATTAGAATGGGGAGATTGATGAGATTTCGAAAGGAGGCAGGTGAAGAGCTTAAACATATTCTGGTTGGAGATAGTCAGGAGGAGCCCAGGAAATACCTTGATGTGAAGGTCGTTGAACATTTGAAGGAGGTGGTTGTTAAATATCAGGAGGTTGGGTCAAGAGGTTGGGAATATGTGGAGAGAAGTGTTAAGCTGGTGGGAGAAAACTTAGTAGAATACCCCACAAGAGTGAGGCTAGAGGCAAGGTGATGAGGTAGACAGATTGGGGAATGTGATTCGAAAGCCAAGACAGCTAGTGAAAAAAGGGTGAGAACAGTGAGAAGGGAATAATGATGTAAAGGAGGAGCACAAGAGATGAGGAAGAGGCTTAAGACTTAGGTAGACAATCATGTTCAAGGTATGTTTGCGGAAGGGCTCAGACATTGGAAGGAGGAGGAAGAGCAGGCATTGTGGTGAGAACAGGACTTGGAAAGAAGGAAGGAACATAGACAGCAGCAGCATATGAAGGTTTCAGTGTGATAGGTCATCCATGGGTCGGCTCAGGAATGTACAAGAATGGTTCATGGAGGACACCCCAGGAGTAGAGAGGCAGTGGGAAAATACTTCAGACTTCAGGAGGCAAAATAATTAGTTTGTCCTGAAGGGACCAATCTCCATCTCCCTCTCCACCACTCACAATAGACTTTCTCCAGTGATTGCAAGAAGAAGTCCTATTTGCTCAACCTACATTTGACATTGGACAGAGAACTTTGTGGTACAGGTTCCTGGGAGTCCTCAACTGGTTAGAGGCTTAGACACAGGGTTCAGATACCCTTGAAAGGCCCACCACACACATAGAAGCTAAAAGGGATGAGGGAACACATCTTTGAATTGGATAACTCCCAGAAAGTTATTAAAGTGGAGGTAACAGGAACCCCTTTGAAGACAGCAACACCCAGGAAAGCTATACAGTGTGACAGAACCCCTCCTCAAACTGGCTAACGCCCAAGAGGACAGTGAAGAGAAGGGTTTGTGAACCTGTTAAAATCCTGCAACACCCAGGGAACCACACGGGGTGGGGAAACCCCTGTTTGGATTGTTTTATTCTTATTAGTTTATATGATTGAAATTCAACCTTACACACCGTACAAAAATACAATACGCATTTTAACAAGATATCATAACTCACAATACAACATCATTATTACATACAATTCCCAAAAACATCCATTACTAATAATAACACTTAAAACCATGATGGCATAGATATCATAAACTCCATCATAAAGCTGACCGACAGTCAATAATGTTTTTTGTCTCTAATACAAAATTCATCAATAAATTGTTTAATCAATAGATTTTGGCCATAGCTGTTTTCCATATAATGTAAGCAGTTAGACAACACTATCGATTGGCCAGAACACAGATATGACCAAAACTGATTCTCCTTGATTGATCGCATATCATGAACAAATTTCCCATATCGCACCACATAAACTAATTCAAGGATACCACACATTGTCAGCAAATGACGACTTGTCTCTATACTACCGTGGCACAGCCTACGCATCCTCAATTGATACGCTGTATTACACCATTCCGCAGTTATCACCAAGGAAGGAAGACAATTAAGTCACATTTGCATTACAAATCACTGAAGATCTCTATTCCAGATAACTCTTGCATACGCATATTCAGATGTGTTTTTTAATGCAGCCAGATGATCAATGCTTTTCTGCACAGCTCTTTTTGGTTAGCCAATAATTGTTTTCCGGATTATGTAGCCGCTGGATCTGCCGATTGAATATACTTCCTATAGATCATTTATGTTAGGTACTATGCAAGTTGTGTCAAGTTTTATTAGGCCTTCCAAAGAGCTGCACCTGCCATTCGAATGAAACTATTGGTTGCCATTAGCTTCTTCGTGATATCCTCTTTCAGTGCTTCAGTACAATATTGAGAGCACAGCAACGTCCCTAGATAATTAAAGCATGTTACCTGCTGCAAAGCATATTCATCAATCTTCCATGTAAACCAGTTAGATGAAGTGTTTTTCCCACCCACACACATTATTTGTGTCTTTGTCAGATTCATTATAAACTATTGACTTTGGAGTGAGCAACTTATGGATGCAAAGATCTTTGTAGTCCTGGAGGTGTGTTATCCAGTACCATGTTATCATCAGTGTACCCCAGTCATAGAATCTGCTTATTATTTACTCTAGCGGGGCATTTGGTTACTTCCTTAACATGTGTATCCAAGTTTGACATATATAGATTAAAAAACAGGGGTCTGAGAGAAACCATTACGTCCTCAAATATACTCCCCTTAGGTCCTTTTCTCAGGTGGCCATGAAAAGACCATCGCTTTTGGAGCCTGACCCTGGGGGTGGAGAAACGAGGTAGGATTACCTGGGTGGAGGGTCCTTGGGGATTCTGGATGAGATGCCCTCAGGCGAGATGCAGTATTTCACATTTCCATTTCAGGAAGAACCCTCTATCCCAAAGGCAGTTATGGGGTATTGCTATCCCTGTCCCACTGACCAGTAAAATGCCCAGAGATATTACCACTCTAGAAGCACCAGAAAAAGGGTGAAGAAGAGAAGGGTCAAGGGTGAGACATGGTATCCCCCTTTCTCTACTGGAAACCACCATAACCCTCCTCAGCCTCTATGGGCTATTGTAAAAGATCTCCCCTCATTTTCCCATGTATTTCCTATGACAGTACTGAGACGAGGAAGAGGCGACTAGGAGTAGTGAACACCAGTAACTCCTTTCACTGTAGTACTGGGACGAAGAATGCCTGCAGAATACTTTGAAGGTCAGGCAAGTCCAATTAGAAGCTCACACATGTAACCTGTTATGGGGTTGCCGGTGTATAAGGGGCGAACATGAGAGCAGCAAAGGGACCAACAGGAAGGCCTGTGTGGGACGGAGGTACAAGGAGGTCTGTGAGGGAGAGACCAGCAGGGGTCCCTGCTAGTGAGGAAGCAGCCATGGTGGGTCCTGCAGCGATGCCAGGACACCTGCAGGCAATACCAGAGACCCGTGGAGTGGAGCACAGGATAAGTTGGCCCATTGGAATTCCTCGGGTGGGGAAGCCTCCTTGGTCCGGGAAACACAGCTGGAGCTGTGGGCAAGGAAAAAGAAAGTGAACCACCGACAGCATCCGAGGAAGCAGAGTGGAGCTGCCAGTGACCCCAGAGAGGCATGATAAGTGTGAGCGGGGATCGCAATCAAAGGCAAGCCGGCAAGTGGAGAAGGTGTCCAGCACAGCTACCCGACAGGACCGCCAGAGACCAGTGAGTGAAAGGGAGCCTCACTCGAGACGGGGCGCTCCGAGTGGGCTGGATGTAAGCCGAATGAATGCAGAGTGAGCCAAAAAGCATGCACAGAGTGGAATGAACCCAAAGTTACAGGTGTCATGGAAATTAAGCGGCAACGTAATTAATAATGGAAAAAGCATAAATATTGAATACCGAACTGAATGAAAACCTTGTAATATTGAATACCGAACTGAATGAAAACTTTGAGAGCAAAGTTAGTGGAATTTAAATGGGAAAGTGCCTATTTCAAAGCAACATATGAAATATGAACCCAAGGGTGAAAGAGACTGATAGAAAGGCGGGGAATAAAATAAGACCACCGCAAGGTAAACTTTGTGAATAAATACTGAGCAACAAGGCTCAAGACTGGCATAGGCTGTGTGACTTATTGTGGCAAAGCCAAGAGGCTAATCAGGAGAATACAGGAGAGTGTGAAACTGCACATAAAGCCAAGAGGTGAATAAAAATAAGCTAAGTGCATGTGAATCTATACACAGGGCATATGCAGAAGAACCTGGGTGGGCTAAAGAGCCAGAGGTTCCTGGTTACGTGACCTGTGAGGGGTAGACCCTGTGGTCAAACAACTGCGCCCAGATCAGGGAACCTTCCATTGTGAAAACCAAAGACATGGTGAAATAAACCAAGAAGGAGCACTGTGAATTAACTGTTAATGCAATCCAGGAGGAGGGTCAAGTTGACCTGGGGCTGTGTTAAACATTGAAAGACTGAGACCAGTATAAATTGCTACGTTGAAGTCTTGGGGAAGGGAATCCTGAGACTTGATGAACTGCAATGCTGTCTTGAGGACAGAGCCTCAAGACCCTTTTCCTTTCAACTGTATTACCGAGGATTGTGTGGAACTGTATTGCCTTGAACTTGGGGAAGGGAACCTCAAGGATTTGTGGAACTTTCTTGAACTTGGGGAAGTGGAGCTGAAGAGGGAGCTAAGAGCTGGAAGAAGCTTAGAGCTTTCTGTTAATTACAATTTCTTTTATCATTTATATCCCGACACATTGTTTAGCTTTACTTGTGAGGGTAAGGATTGGGTTTGGACACAGACAGGTTTTTAAGCGACTCAGACTTTCCTTAGTTTCTTTCAGGTAGGGAAATCCCACATTAGCACAGGGCAAGTTAGGCCTTCAACCATCCAGACTTTTGATTTAATAAACCATCTTATTTTGAACTTTAATTCTTTTGTCTGTGTCTTTCTTCATGATGCCTTCACAAATAGTGTCAGGTGTGGGATACACTCACTGATACAAACTGAGAGAACCCTATGTGGTCGGTAATTCAACAAAAAGTGGGGAAGGCACTATTGTAAAGGTTCAGGATCCGGATTGTGTATTGACACTTAAGAAGGCCATCGCCTTACAGTTACACATACTGGTTTAGTGTCAAGACGTATTCTATCTATAAGTCCCAGGTCCTCCTTGGCTCCCTTCCCATAGCCACATATAACTTAAAGCACAGGGATAAAATCTGTCCATCAGTCAGAGAATCCCAAAGATTTATTCGACCCAGAGCCTTAGGTTCCATAAGTACAGGGCAAGGGAGCTTTTCCGTCTCTTTCCCTTCCTCTCCTGTAGAGTCAATAATAGAGGGCCTAACTTCTGTCAGTCAAAGGCACATGGAAGTAATATCTGACACCACCAAAGTGTAGTGGAGCAGATGAGTACATCACTGGTAGACCCTGCCCCCTCACCTCCGACATATTGGAACAACAGTAGAAGAGCCCTATGTGTGACACCAGGTACTGTCCCAATATCACACCACGTGTATGAGCATTCTATGTAGCAACATGCTATATACAGTGTTGCATGGGCCAATCTGCTGCTGTTATTCTGCTATAATCTGTATTATACGTATTTAGAGGTAGTTCAAGGCATGCAAGTGAGAGTGCATGGACCGTAGCTTGTTGTTCGCCAGATAGCCCTACTTTATTGAGCTGATAATAAAGTAGTATTTTGGCTCTGAGATCATTATTGGTAATTCCATACATAACATGATATGTTTTTGTTACAATTAGGTACCCACGAATGTCCGGAAACAGCAGAGGAGTAGAATAGCTCTGAGGTATAGAGGTAATTCCCCCAAAGTGTTCAGAGGCCAGAGAACTGGACTCAGTGCACTCCGGGGGCAGTACCCTTGGGAAACCCTCGTGGGGAAGAAAACCCAATTGTGTCTCGTAGAGGATGGTGTCTTCCGAGTAGCTGTGGAAGAATGGTAAGTTCTGCAGGCAGAAGGAGGAACGATTCCAGGAATCCGCTCGGGAAGAAGGGTCGAGCAGCAATGTAGAGGAAGTCGAGTGCAGCAGGCTTGTGGACGGAACGGTTCAGGAATCCGCTCGGCGAAAAGGAACTCGAGCAGCAACGTGGAAGGAAGTCCGGTCGAGCTCTATGTAGAAGGCAAGGAGAAAAGTAAGGAAGGAAGCGAGAAAGGAAGTAGAGTAGAAATGAACCGCACACGAGTGCACGGGGAACGAAGGCAAGAGGAGAAACGGGGAAAAAGTAAGGTAAGGAAAAGTAGAATAAGTTGAGACGGAACTCAGACAAAGTGCGCAGAGTGCAAAAGAGAGGAAGAGAGGCTTAGAAAACCTCAGCGGTAGTATTTGCAGAAAGTTAGAAAAAGCACCAGCGCGAAGCGAGGTGAAGCGAACAGAAGCGACGCGTCTGGCCCAACCATAGAGAGGAAGATATAGAATGGGCAGACGCGGTCGCCATGTTGGAAACAACTAGAACGGTAATCGTCGTGTGGTAATAGCGCTGATGAGCCGCCATCTTGAGTTCCATTGTTGGTATCTTGAATGACTCATTCTCCATTTCCGCCATGTGTGTCGAGCTGAATTCCTGACAGTTTTAAGGTGCTATTGCACATTTGGTAGCAGTAGGATGGTTCCAGGTCTAGTCGACCTAGGCCCAGATCTAGACTTTCGGATGATTGACAGCTTGTGCCATTAGCCAGAAGATCATGGAGCTTCCTGTGGAGAGCTGAGCGCAAACACTTGTGTGGAACGAATTGGTCGACAGGTGTCCCTGTGGAGAAATTCCTGTCCGGTCCCTGCAGGTACCCCACTGACTGAATGTGAACTGGTAGATTGGGGAAGAGTTGATGCTGAGGCACTCGGGATGAGCCACGGATGCATAGAAAATTTGCAAAAAAGGGGAGGGGCTAAAGTATAAGTATACATATATATATTAACAAGTTTTGTGTTTAAAGAGATAGATACCATGATTTCAGGTTCCAAGGAGACCAAAGAATGTGCATTAGACTCTAAGTAGAGTATATGGTAGGGATTCCTGAGGCAAGAGCCAATAGGAAGAACGCACATTGCACTCCAAAATGGGGTAAATAGTGAGATGAGATACATTTACTAGAGAGAGGAAATAAGGTGTATGCACCAAATTAAAAGTGCATATGTGTATGGCGTTATAAATATGTCAGCGTAAAACTGTTATTGTGTTTAAATGATAGTAAAAAATGAAGGTTTAAATCAAGAGATTGACATCAATCAGGAGGATAAAAATGAAAGGAGGATAATAAATAAATAACAGAGATTCTTAAAATGTCGATAATAAAATAATGAGACATCAACAAATGAAAGCAAGTGTAAACGAAGGAATAAAAAAGAATATTGTTGCATAGATTTTTAAAATTGGTTAAAATATTGGTCTTTTGTGGTAAAGGGCAGCGATTGATCGTGCTTGCCCAAATTAATGTTTGTTTTGTAAGTCATTTAAGAACCCGGTAAGTATTGACAGTCGAAATCGATTTGTCATCATGGGGGACACTGCCCTTCTACATCTATGCAAGACATTACCAGGATACACACCTAAAATTAGACAGTATCATGCAGAGTGGGTGAAGGACACTGCTAAAAAACACTTATGCCATGGCCTCAAGAAGGCTTGTTGTCAAAAACAGTATTGCGACACATGAAAACATATTTGTATGCTACATACACAAGGAAGAAGTTGTAAAAAAGGTTAGCCATTTTAGAACTATGGAAGAAGTATCAAAATGAGAAAGTAGACCCGCTTGAGAAGGAATGTTTGCTTAATCAGCATGAAGAGGAGTATTTAACACCCTCAGCTCTTCTCACTCCTCCTAAAAATGATAGAACAATGGGAGATAAACAAGGAATCTATCCTTTAAAGGAATTGTTTGCAGCGGTGTGGTATGTTAATCCAACATACACACCTCCCGCTTATGACAGTGAGGACCGTATGGAAGAGAGTAAGATTAAGAAACAGGAAAATATATCAGCACGAGATGAATGTAAAGAGGGTGATGAGCGAAGATGTAGACAGGTAGAAATACAGGAGGAAGCTAAAAGACAAAAAGAAGTAAAGGACAAAGTCAAGGAAGGAACCATAGTGCAAAATGAGTGGATGGGAGGACAGATATTTCTTAAGTTAGACGTAAAGGGCACTGATGGTGTTAGAGAGAGGAAAGAAAGACAAGAACAAGAAAAGAAAGAAAAAGTCCAGGAAAAAGTACACAAAGAAGAGAAGAAGAGAGGAAATGAAGGGAAGAACGAAGAAGATATCAGGAACAAAAGAAAGAGAAAGAAAGAATAGAAAACAGGAAATAGAAGCGCAGAAAATGAAAGAACGTAGGTTGCAAAGAAGGCGAGAAGAAGAAGAGAACAGGGAGATGAGGAGAAAGGATGAAGAAATTAGAAAAAGTAGGGAACAAAAGGATGACAAAATAGATTATATGGTTAACAGATGCATGGTGCCAGATGAAGCACAGGAACAATGGAAGGAAGGGAGAGGGTCAAAACAGCCCCGAAGGGAACTGCAAGGCATACCAAGAATACAGGCATGGGCTAATGAGCATGAGGCAGAACATATAGGGGAAGGATTGGGGATTTATATAGCAAAATCAGGAATAAGGATGAATATTAAGATAAAGTGGATGGCAAAGGGTCTCTCCCAGAAGGAACAGGAAGTAGTTTAGATGATATAATGGCAGACAAGCACAGGGTATTGTCCTTAAGTGGTTGGATCTTGATGAGAAGGAAAGGGGTGATAGCCATACTAGTTGGGGTATAATGATGTCAGACGAGGAAAGGGAACAGAACGAGAAGGCACAGAGAGAGAGTGCATATGGTTTTTCAACAGATCTAACCATAGAAAAAGGGGTAAAATGGTCAGATTTAGAAGACCCTAAAGAAAAAACACCAGAACAGACACAATATTCTGAGGGGCCAACAGCACAATTGCACAGTGCAGGGGATATATCCCCACTATATGTGAGCCAATTAAGGTCATTGCCAGGCTGAAGACAGATGGGCGAAACCAGCCCTACATGGAAAACGGGAAGTGTAGGTGGGGTATGATTGTAGGGGAGGGTAGACGCATTTCCCATTATTAGAGAAAGGGTGAGAAAGACCCTAACATATTCCGTGGCCGCAGATGGATAAAGAAAACTTGAAGTGTAAATTGCATAGGGGAGAGAGTGGATGAAATTTGGAGACGAGCAGGGTATGCGTGTGTAACAGCACAAAACACGATACATAGGGCCTCGTTACAAGGTTGGAGGTAGCCTTGCCGGTAAAATCGCCAAGGCTACCTACACACTTGCAAGAAAGTCCAGCACCCGCGAATGGGCAATTACCGGGGTATTCTGGCCAGGCCAGACCCGGTAATTGCCCTTTCGCGGGTGCTGGAATCGGGTGATCCCCATTCCCATTGAGCCCCATTGGGCCCCATAGGGCTCAATGGGGATGCTTGTTCAACAGGCACTGTTCATAACGGTGCCTGTGCTACAGGCATGCTATGCTCGTGGGTGTGCTTCCGGAATGAAAGGCACCCACAAGCACAACTTGGAGATTGCCGGTCTGGATACAACGGTACCGGCAAGCTTACCGGTACCGTTGTATCTGGACCGGCAAGCTCGTAATGAGGCCCATAGTAATCAGACATGGGTGCAATTATGACAAGTAAAATGGGGGATGATGAAGACCCTGTTGCCTATATTGAAGAGATTCAAGAATGCTGGAGGCTCCAGATGAGAGAGCCTTGGGTTAAAATGGTGGCATTATGTTACCACATTTTGTGTCAGGGACTGCCCGAGCCAGCACATAGACAGATGCAGAAACAGGTGGGAATGGAAGTGAAGCCCTGGCCAGAAATACAGTTTACTACTGTACATCATTGTCGACTTTTGCAAGAGAAAAACAAGGAAAAAGGGTAGAAAGCAAGAGGAAGCAAAGTTAGTTCTGCATTTATAAAGTTTGCTATAGGAGGAGCGGTATTGACAAGTGGTGAAAAGTGTGGTAACACAAGGGATGCAGCCAGTGCAGTCAGACAATGTAGGTTGCTGCAGATCAAGGGGGATATAATTTTGGCCCACAAGCTAAAGGGCACAAACCTAGAGGAGGGTGAGGGATATTTCAAAACTTTCAAGGAGGGGGATGCTTTCATGGAGGACAGCCACAGCAATGTTGGAATTATAGGAGAAAGGGACACATAGCTCGAACATGTAGAAGTAGGGGGTATGCAACAGAATTGGCAAGCCTCAAGAGGGGGGGATGGACTATTCTCCACAGCATAATCCAGAACCACAAGACTATTATGCCCAAGATCACACACAGAATCAGACACATGCGCCGCAAATACAGCAGGCACAACAAACCCCGACACAAGTGCAAGTACAGACTCATCAAGCAGCGACATCACAATGGAATATAATTCCAGGGACTCCACAAGCATCCACACCCAGGATAGGGAGTGTGACCGTGGTAGGAGGAAATGCTTTCACGGGTACTGGGATGAATTTATTTCCACAATACGACTACCCACAGACGGACCTGATGTGTTCAATACTAGGCAAGATATTCTCATTTCTTGTAGACACTGTTGCGACTCTTTCCTGTGTTTGAGCAGGTAAATACCCAAAGTCTGGCATTTCTATGAATGCGCAGGGATTTCCTGGGGTGACAAGCTGAGTTCCTTTTACTGATGAGTTAACAATGTCTATAGGAGAGCATGATGTATCTATGCCATTATTGTTCTCTCGACAGACACCAGTTAACATATTGGGATGAAATCTGATGACAAAACTAAACATGACAATATATTTTACTGACAAAGGGATTGTGTTTTTCCACTCCCGGAATATATTTTTTAAATGTGAGAGAGTTTACATTAGCATTTGAAACACATAAAGCATTACGAGGGGTTCCTCTAGATCCAGGTGTATTGTTGTATGTAATAACTATTTTGTTAATATGGCTGTATGGTTTCCCAGACAAGTAGTCAAAATATTGAGAATATCTAATGAATTTCTGTTTAGACTAGACATACCTATGTATAACGAAGAGGGACAGGTAATTCCCCTAGAGTTTGAAGCAGCAGTGGGCCTGCGAGGAAAGGGTGGTTGTCCTTGGGACAGATGATGATAGAAGAGGATGGGGGCAGCGATAGCCCTTGGTGAAGGATACAGACTGACAGATTTGACAGACGAGGAATTGTTCAGAGATGATTATTCAGACAATCGATTGGTATTTTCGATAAATCTTACTTCTTGGATTGAAATAGAGAACAGAGACATCCCACAGGGAATGACGTTAGTGAGACAGAAACTGTCATACTGCCAGGAAGACTTAGAAAAAGTGACAAGCATTTTGTGGACCAATAGTCCTTATGATGTAGGTCTGTTAAAAGGAGTAGGGGCAGTCAAAATCAAGCTCAAGTCTGGATCTATCTTGCTATGAGAAAAACACCACCCCATGCCAAGAGAAGCAGATGAGGCCATATTTGAAACCATTTCTGCTTTAAGGTAGCAAGGAATATTAGTGCCACCTGATTCCCCATGCAACTGGCTGTGTACCCTGTGAAGAAATTGAAAGGGGGGTCATGGAGATTTATTCAGGATCTCCACCCTCTTAATAACATTGTCAAAGCAGAGTTTCCTCTAGTTCCAAATCCAGCCGCAATATTGTGTAGTATTCCATCCACAGTCAAATATTTTACAGTAATAGATAAAAAAATTGCATTCTTCTCAATTCCCCTTCACGAAGAATCACAAGATTTGACTTCATTTTCATATAGAAATATGCATTTAAAAAACACTTGTTTGCCTCAGGGGTACCTGAGTTGTGAGAAACCAGAAGGTATCTCACCCGCTAGTCCCCGGGGATCTGTCATCCAGGTGACCAGGACACGGCCATCGCTTTTCGATTTAGTTCCTGGGGGGTGGTCCAGTGTGGTAGGATCTCCTGGATGAAGGGTCTTCGGGGAGTGGGAGTGAGACACCAGACAGTGAGACGTGGTATCCCCTTTCCTCTAACACCTTTTCTCCATCCTACCAGGTAGGATACTGAGGAACTTAACCCCCACCGCCCACACTTTCCTGACACAAACACTTTCTCTTGGACAGCTCACTGTGAGAGAAAATGGACTAACACCTGAGGCGTGTACCTGACATTTCCCAACACAAGGGTCAGGCAGAGTCAGGCAATTAGTGATAATTACATACACCTGTCTTCCATCACACTTCCCCACTTGTATAATAGGTGGAGCATGAAAGCACACTCAGAGCAAGGCAAACCACACTAGGAAACAGCAGTTCCGAGATGGCAGTTTAATGCAAGGAGAAAGACGGAAAGACCAGAGAGGGTTGCAAGGAAGGAGCTACCCTTGACCTTTTTGGAGAAGAAACTTGACTTTCAAGAGCCCCGAGAAAAAGAAACATAAGACCGGAATTAAAGATGAAGAAAGGTGCCGTGTGTGTTGAAGGTACTCTGGGCCCTCCTGCATCGATAGCCATAGCAGGGAGGAGCGATTGCTGCTGTGGTACTGTCCTTGGCTCCCACAACAAAGCAGCTCCAGTGGAGTCAGCACAGCCGGTGAGTCGGGGAGACTGATAGCATACCGGTCTGTGTTAGAACCAAGTTTGCCAGTGGCAACATTGTATGAAGAAATCTGCAAATAAAAGTATGAGGCGTATGTGATGAACGAAGCAAACATAATTGAATATCCAAGGATTGACTGAATTTTGAAACCAAGATAGATACCATATACAGTGTGGTCCAGCACCACGTGGGGGCTCATTCGAATATCTCTGTTAGGTATACAACTGAGAGTGTTAAATTGTTGAACTGTGAAATCAAAGTGGTCCTGCAATGGGTCAAGCTAAACCCTGCGCACATTCGAAAGTCTTCGAGAGCTAATAGGAACTGCAAATGGTCTGAGCCCGGCTGAGGGAGACTAGTTGTGTAAAATGTATCTGAGGCTGGCTGAGGGGATTCCGGGGTGAACCGTGAGTACCTGAGAAAAGATATTCTATAAGCATTTGAGAAGAGGATCTGAGCCCAGAAGAGGGGGATCCAAACTAAATATTGTGGCATAAAAAGGATCTGAGCCCGGCTGAAGGGGATCCAGGGTGAAGAGTGGTTCACCTGACTTGAGTACTTGTAAAGGAACATTTCATTTGTTTTGGTACATCAGGCCCTCTAAATCAAGAGACTTTGATAACGTAAGAGACTTGGGCACAGAAGGCCCTGATGTTAGTAATGGAACTGTGTCCTTGTGCCAAAGAAACCCAAAAGTATACTATGCTCCAGTGAACCACCTTGTCCCGTGCTGAAAATGTGAGGAAGGGAGGCCAATGGACTGAATGTCTTGACTTATCATTTTGTGAACACTTCTTTATTTTTCATGAACACTATCCCACACTATTTGTAATTAACAGTAAGGATTGGCAATTGGTTTTTAAGTATGTTTTATGTTGACAAGACTCCAGCATGACTGTCTTCTTTATTATTTGATGGTCATAGCTTACTCCCATCTTTAGATTTAGGTTTAGCTAAGTGTTTATCACACCCTTGTGAGAGTTCAATAAACACCCTTGAACTGTAGTCACTTGTGTCTGTCTTACCCTGATACCATGCCTTCCTTACAGAGTTCCCCTCAATTTTTAATAGGGTCCTTCGGATGGACCCAGGCAATGTACAGCTCGGGATTTCCATTATTCAGTACGTAGATGATATATTAGTGTGCAGCGAGACAGAAGAAAGATGCAGAGAAGACTCAGTTCAACTTATGACTATACTAGCAGAGAAAGGATATAAAGTCATACTTGCCAACCCTACCGATTTATGCGGTAGGATACCGCCTTTTAAGCAGTCCTACCGCCTACTGCTTTATTGGCAACAAATACTGATTTTTGTAAAAAAAAAATTTAAAAAAAAGAACTTTTTTTTTAAACATTTTTTATTTCGCCCATGCCAGCTCGGGGGTGTCTTTCAAGGGCTCCACCGAGCTGGCGTAGCGGGAGAAGGAGCGGCATGCAGGCTTTTGATGTCAAAAGGCACTCACGGGGGTGGATTAAATACACCCCTCCGCCGTGGGTGCCTTTAACAAAAGGCGCCATTAGCCCCCACCATGCCGGCTCAGGGGAGTCTTTCAAGGACTTGCCCGAGGTGGCGTAGTGGGAGAAGGCACGGCATGCAGGATTTTGATGTGAAAAGGCACCCACGGCGGTGGGCTAAATGCGCCCCTCCGCCGTGGGTGCCTTTGACAAAAGGCGCCATTAGCCCCCCACCACGCCAGCTCAGGGGAGTCTTTCAAGGACTTCCCCGAGCTGGCGTAGTGGGAGAAGGCGCGGCATGCAGGGTTTTGATGTCAAAAGGCGCCCACGGCGGTGGGCTAAATGCGCCGCTTCGCCGTGGGTGCCTTTGACAAAAGGCGCCATTAGCCCCCCATCACGCCAGCTCGGGGGAGTCTTTCAAGGACTTTCCCGAGCTGGCATTGCGGGAGAAGGCGCAGCATGCAAGCTTTTGATGTAAAAGGCACTCACGGCGGTGGGCTAAATGCGCTCCTCCGCCACAGGTGCCTTTGACAAAAGGCTCCATTAGCCCCCCACCACGCCAGCTTGGGGGAGTCTTTCAAGGGCTCCCCCAAGCTGGCGTAGCCGGTGAAGGCACAGCATGCAAGCTTTTGATGTAAAAGGTGCCCATGGCGGTGGCTAAGTGCGCCCCTCCGCCGCGGGTGCCTTTGACAAAAGGCGCCATTAGCCCCCCACCACGCCAGCTCGGGGGAGCCCCCACCACGCCAGCTCGGGGGAGTCTTCCAAGGGTTCCCCCGAGCTGGCGTGGTGGTAGAAGGCGTGGCAGGTGCCACATTGTCATTGAATGCACCCGCGGCGGCGGGCTCGTTCAATAACAATGGGCTGCTGGCGCGCCCTATTCCTATCATTACCTCCTCGCCTGACTATTTTTGAAACTTTAAGATTCCTACAGATTTTTGGTCACAGAATGTTGGCATGTATGTAAAGTAGACAAGGAGAAACTACAGTATTGTCAGGAAAAAGTCCTATAATAGGACAGTTGATCTCAAGATGGGAGAAAAGAGCAGAAGCAATTCAAAAGACTCCTCAGCCAGAAACTGTGATAGAGATGCAACAATTCCTAGGCCTATGTAACTAATGTAGGGCCTGGGTTTTTGATTACAGTACATATATTCGACCACTTTTAAAGGGGACTCAAGGAAGCACAGGTGGACAAGAAATAGAAAATAATATGGATTGAGGAAACGATTGAGGGATTTGAAAAATTAAAAAGAGCATTTTGCACAGTCCCTGTTTTTGGAATTCCTGATTACAATGAAGAGTTTTATTTGTTCTCAAATTCAAATGGTGTATTGATTACAGCAGTCTTGGCACAGAAAACGACTTTAGGACATGGGAACTCACCATCAGCATATTACAGTGGGATTTTAGACTGAGTAATGCAAGGACATTACCCTTGCAAGCAAGCTTTAGCTGATTCTGCATTTTTGCTGTTGAAAAGGCTGCAAGTATTATGATGGGGTGATCAATGACACTATTTGTCGAACATGCCTTATTTGCTATTTTAGACAAACTTAAGAGTCCATGGACTACACATCAGGATATGAGGTGATTATTCCGAATCCAGCGATTAAAATTGTTAGATGCAGAGTTGTGAATCCTGTGACATTTGTAGCAGAATTGGTAGGGAAAGAAGACGTATACTGAATCTTATAATGACATTCCTCATGACATTCCTCATGTTAGAGAAAGTGCCCTTGCAGGGGGGGGTTCTCTTTATTGATGGTTTCTCAAAACGACTGGCGAAAGGCATACTGGGACGGCAGTAGTGAAACTAAACCATGAGGGCGAATTTGAGGTAGTGACAAGTGTGAGACTGCCCTTGCATTGTTCAGCACAAACTGCAGAGTTAGTAGCGCTTATCGCCGAACTCCAGAGATACGAGGATGAGGAAATGACAGTGTACTCTGACTCTGCCTATGTAACGTCAACCATGCATGCATGATTGGTACGTTGGAAAAGGAGGGTTTTCCTCTGCACAGACGGCTCACCTGTGCAACATGCACCACTATTGGACAAGCTTATTAAAGTACTAAATCTTCCATTGGCTATTGCAGTTGTGAATTTGTGCAGCGCATACTAATATTTTCAATTTCAGCTCCAGATGGAATTACTATAATGTCATGAGTAGCCGGGACAGGAACCGTTGCGACAATGGTTGTAGAATCAATGGTTCTAGGATCATTCAGATTGTCAGACAAGGATTGTATTACGTCAGACAAATTTTGAGATGCGAGGAGGCCAGGCCAAAGTCAGTGATTGCGTTCCCCATTAGACAAACCAGAGTCAAGGACATACTGGGGCGGGGGGCTCATTGACCTGATTCAATTTGGTAAAGTGTTCGCCTCCCCCCAGATTAATCAAGGGGTTAAGAACTGACAACCTTCTTCTCGCAATCTTGGCCCCTTTAGGTTTAAAGACCGTTCCGATATTAATCGGTTCCTGTTTTATATTTTCATAAAGGGACACCACCAAAGTAATCAGTAGATTTAATGCCAAAATAGCAGATTGGTTGGTGTCCACGTTAATGGTGCAATAACAAAGTGAAGCCCGATCTATGAGAAGGGCCGGGTAAATCAGAGAATTCATTTTCACTATCATCTGAGGAAATGTCTTCAAATAGCGGCAGTAATGTGCAAATACAAATTATTCCCCCCACTGGATCCATGACTCAATGGGTCCTCCTGAATAGGTTCAACAGTAGTGTGGTCCATCAGAAGAGTCGTACAAGGGGCAGCAGCCAATAGCGTATTGCTAAGAGTAGCACTCACAACATAGGGGACTGTAGGCCACTGAAAAAAAGGAAGTGATTTTGGCAGAGCTTTTTCCTAGCACTCTGCCTTTGGCAGCAACAACTACTGAAGCCTGAGCACACGTGACAAGCACAGGATAGTCTGGGAGTGGTAAATCACGGGGAAATTCCAACAGGTCTTTACTGTAGTCTAATTTCCCATTCATCCTCCGACTACGCAGGTCATACATAAAGGTGCTGAAAAAAGTTACTGTTACTGACAGGATCGCCACCCACTTGCCAACCGCTGGCAACAGCACTCTACTGGCATTCCGCAATGCTATGCGCTGCCACTGAGTTGTTAAAGAGGCAAGTGCAACACTCCAACAGGACTGAAAGGAAACAAAGTAGTGCAGTTCCCAGGTCCTCAATCACAGACTGACCAGCCGCCAACAGCACTCTGCTGGCACTCTGCGGCGCTCGGCGTACCACCACAGTTTTTAAAGAGGCAAGTGCAACACTCCAACAGGTCCGTAAGAAAAGAAAGGAGCGCAGTTCCCAGGTCCTCAATCACAGTCTGACCAGCAAACAACAGCGCACTGCTGGCACTGGATTATACCATTTACCATTTCAGTTTACTTGGATACCACATGTACATTAACCCTTCCAGTGCATTTATCCTCTGCATTCAACTTCAATGTTGTGCTTGTTGCATTATGCTGATTAACACAATTACTCAAAGTTGATACCATAATACTATTGTGCAAAGAGCCCACTGTTATTTGCGTGACTGCTTCAGGCTCCTATGCATTGGAAGTAGTATCCACCCTGGCGCCCGTGATCCATTTGTCCAAGGTTGTTGCCTTTGCAACCACAATTTTCTTGAATCCCTTTTTCTTCTTCTTTTTGGTTATATTATTAACCTGCAACTCAAACCTTTACTATGTGGGGGGTGCCCTTTTTAGGGATCACTGTCTTTAGTGCTCTACTCCTCTTTGATTTTGTCCTCCCTCTGGTTTTCCTACCATGTTTTCGGAAAGCATAAGCGATACAGTCGATGCTAAAGGGCAGATGGTTCAAATGGTGGTCGCCAGCAGTGCCTCCTTGATTTTCATCGTTCACTTCAGACACCCTGGCTTCCGCCTGTTGTTCACATAGATTCACCCATTCTGAAATATCACCCTTTAGGACGTTAGAATCTATCTGTATGGGAGTGGGCCAAGTCCAGCCAGGAATCTGCTCTACTATAGCTTGCTGCCTTTTCTACGTATCTTGTATCACAGTGCAGCCTGCTAAGATAGATTTCAAGCATATAGCTATGACGTTCATGCTAGGGGCACTAGATAAAAGCGAGGGGAAACTGTAGTCACTATGTGACCCAATGGCAATATTTGCAATTTCCTCCAAAATCGGTGTTCCTGAGAGATTTGTAGCAGCCAGGGTGACTACCTCGGCAGCCATCATCCCCAGGGCTGCTCGGCACCCATTATCGCCTGGGCTGCCTCGGCAGCCATTATCCCCTGGGCTGCAATATTCCTGATGGAAGTAATCTCTCCTTGATATACCAAGCTTATTGCTAACAAAGAGGTGTTACCTATTGGTGCTTGTTCTTGGGATTGCATTTCAGTTCACAGATCTTGTTTAGTAGTTTCAACATGATTCTCTTTGTCTCCCAGTAATTTATCTGTTCTTTTCCCCGACTTAATTGAGAACAAGGAGATAATTTTCCCATGTGATTGAGCCTCGCGCAGCTCATTAACATCACTGCCTAATGGTACATCTAAAGTCAATGGGCCTCATTACGCGTTTGGCGGAAGCCGTGCCCTTGATAAGGGCACGGCTACCGCCAAACTCACTACCGGCCCCGGCACCCATGAATGGGCCATTACCGGGCCATTATGATTGAATGAGCTGATAATTGCCCATTGCAGGTGCCGGTATGGCCGGGCTCCTGATCCACATTCTGCCCCATGGGGCAGAATGGGTGTGGGGAGCATGGTTTCACTGGCACCATTTATAACGGTGCCGGTGCAAACACAAGTTCTGCTCGCGGGTGCCACTCTGCACGCTTGGTCTGACCAGGTGTGCAGAGTGGCACCCGCAAGCAGAACACGTAATGTGGCGGTATGGTAATAACGGTGCCGGTAGCACTACCGGCACCGTTGTTGCCTTCCCGCCACATTCGCAATGAGGCCCAATGCCTCTAACAGTGCATTGGAATTATAGTCTGACACGCTTGCCATGCACAGGCGTAATCAGGATTGTCTAACAAGTGGGACCCACATAGTGCTGCTGAGTCGGCATTTACAGATTTTGGGTGGGCCTTGCCCGCTCATGCCCTACCCTGTCTACGCCTCTGTCGTCATGCCTCGCCCAGCACTACAAAGACTACACGGCATAGTAGGAGTACACAGAGAACAAATTTGCCATGTAGCAAAGTAGCGTGGATGGAGTCCGACTCCCGCTAACAACAATACATGAGCGGAACGATGAGGCAAGGGACACCCCTTACTACCTAATAGTTTTGTAACTCCTTAAGCTTAAGGAAAAGGCATGACAACATGCAATGTGCATCCATTCAGGCTTCTTTGCAAGCATCAAGCGTCAAGCCCCACTGACCGGAAACAACTGTCAGCCGCTTCCGACGCCCTGATACAAGCTTTCTTTGCTAATTTTTAAATTGATTTGGGAACGGCCCATTTTTTTGATTGTTGACACCCGAAGGACTTGACAAACAATGGGCCTCATTCCGAGTATGGAGGTAGCCATGCCGCTTTTAGCAGCATGGCTACCCCCATACCGGGTACCGGGTCCCTTGAAGGGGGAAATACCGGGCCATTCCGACCTTGGAGGGCTCGGTATTTCCCCATTCAGGGAACCCGGACCCGGTACATCCCCATTCCCATTTGAGCCCCCATAGGGCTCAATGGGAATGGGGAGGATGCTAACAACGGGCCTGTTAATGGCGGGCCAGTTGTTAGCATCCTGGTCTGCTCACGGGACCCGCTAAGGATGCCTGGTTTTACCAGGCATCCTTATCGGGTCCCACGAGCAGACCTCGTAATGAGGCAGTAGGGGGTTAACGGCGCCGGCAGCTCTACCAGCGCCATTAACCCTCTACCGCCTGGGTCGTAATGAGGCCCAATGGAAGCTTGGGCAGCACAAGCACCCCAGCAATGCTGAAGAGTAGTGTAGGGCCCCGAGGCTAGAGGCTCCATCAGGGCCCAGAAAGAAAACCAGCCTGACCTTTGTTACCTTCCATTACACCAGCCTTCTCATTTTGCTCCCTTTTCTATAACATCCTAAAATAAAGTATTGGCTAATCAACAACACTGCCATGGAATCCTTTTGATTTCACGTCACTACATGACACTGCCCTGGCACTTCCTTTACTTTCTTATCTCTTAAATCCCAAGTCGTCTCTTGCCTGATCATCCAAAGCAAAGTGCAGACAAGTTTGGTCCTCTTAGGGCCTTGGAATGGGCAAAATACACGCTCCCCAAATACCAGGTAAGCCAGCAGCATGTGCATCACACCTAACTCACTCCTTTCAATCCCCACCCTCACCCACACACCCAAACACCCAGCCCATACCCCACTCCCAGGCACCTCTATACCGCAGACTTCAACCACATCACAATCACCGCAATCCACACTTTACCTCCAAAACACACAGCCAACCCCCTGCTCATAAATGCTCAATCAGCCGCACTGCATGCAATAGACATTACAGACCTCATGACCACTCACAACCTACACTCACTCTTCATCACAGAGGCATGGCTCACACCCCAGCTCCACACACACATCCTGGATGTCCTTATACCTACAGGATATAGTATCCCATACAAGAACCGCAAATGGAAGACTGGAGGAAGGTTTGCTACTATCTAGAAGACCTCACGGACGCATCAGGAAGCAGCAGACCACACTTGCATCCATGCAGCTTTTCACTTGTCACTTCATGCGGCAACAGTTATCTTTCACCCGATCTAGTGACCACCCCAAACCAAAACGGCCTTTCTTGATGAAATCACAGACTTCATCACAACAGAATCTATTAACAACAGAACTAGCATCTTCTGTGGAGACCTCAGCATGCCCTGGAGCTACAGCCACCAAGAAAGCCTGAGAGACTCTTCTCAAAAAAGGTCGACAACATGGATATCAAGCAACTCTTCACAGAACCAACCCACAATAAAGGCAACACATTTCACGTAGTGTTGCCACCTTTCCAGTGATCGTAAGTCATCCTCCCCTACCTTTGGACTGGAAAGAACATGCAGCAACACACATCCTGCTCCAGCACACCATTCCCCTGCCAGGGCCAACCCAATCCAACCAAGACACCCACTACTGTTTCAAGAACTTCCCCATGCATGCACTGTGAGGAAACCTCATCACCTTGGCCACCACACCCGAACCCTCTGAGAATGTCAGTGCCCAGCACAGGACATTCAACTGTACCCTATTTGAGACGGCCCACACCCAGGCTTCACTGAAACTTTGACTCAACAAACATAAGCTCCCCACACCTTGGTACACACAGGTGTTCATGGACAGCAATCATGACATGAAAAGTGCTGAAGAAAATACCACCAACTAGAAGACCTTGTCACCCTGATCCCCATTCAGCGTGCAGGACATTGATCACCAGAGCAAAAGCAAACTACTACACAACAGCCATCATGGAAGAATCCAACAAGAGCAGAGCAATCTTCAAAGCCATTAAGCACTGCACCACTTTCTTCACAGGCAATGTAGATAGTGTAAGACAACACTTTGAAAGTGCCGACACACCATAGACATTCCACTGATACTGAGTTTCAAGATGGACTGAATTTAGAACAAATACTCTTGAAGACTCGACCAATGCTCTTGTAGTCCTCAAACCCACCACCGACAAAGACTACATCCTCCCTTCCTCCATTGTGAGGGTCATTGCAAGTGAAGCACTTACATCACTTCTCAACATCATCCATGTATCCCTCACACGAGGCACCTTCCCAGATGCACAGAAAACAGAAAAGACCCTCCCCCTGCTGAAGAAACCCACACCGACCCAGAGGGCCTGGTAAAATATCGCTCCATCATGTATCTGTTCTTCCTCAACAAAGTGATTAAGATGACAGTCGTCATCTAATCGCATGAATGGATCACTCAGCAAAATCTTCTACAGAACTACCAATCAGATTTCCAGCCACAATGCAGCACAGAGACTGTTGTGTAGTGCTTGGTTTGCATGGTGGAATGTTATGATGTCATCTGGAGTGTTTGGGTGTGAATGATAGAATTCTTGTAGAAGGTTCCTAGCCCAGGTAGTTGGTAAGCCCCCTGCCTGGGTGATGGGTGTGCCAGTGTTCTTGTCCTATGTAACTTACTTGTATGCTGTAACTTAAGAACTGGTAATAAACCTATGAAGTAACCACATGACACCTAAGAGAGTCACTTCATTTCATTGGCGACGAGCTGGTCAAGATAAGGAACCTGCGTGCAAGGAGAGGAAATTATGGAAACAGAGCTGGAGAATCTTCTGCAGGGGGTGCAGAAGGAGAAGCAAGAGGACACACTGCCCCCAAAACAAATCATGTAAGATCCATCACCAAGGGCAATGGCAGGGGGGAGGAAGAGAGCACCCTAGCAGGCGGGACCTTCAGCGGCCAATAGGTGGTGGGTCCTGGGGCTAAGGTTGGAAGCGGGCCCTAAGGAGAAGAATGAAGCTGAAGGCAGCGAAGATCTGCCTTATAGATTGGACAGAAGTGTCCCCATGCTATGAAGTGGAAGCGGTGCCCATATGCAGAATGGAGGCGCTGTGAAGCTGTGCCTGCTCCGCATACAGTTATGGATATGCGCATTAAACTCTGATCAGAAGGCGCACCAGATGATCACCATTTGGCCAGTTCACAGCTGCGTCTGGTGGATATATGCCCGTGAGAAGTTTCTGCCGCTTTGTCTAGGGTACCTTTGAGCAGTATGGGCGAAGTGACTGTGCAGTGACGGTTGGCGGTTGGAGGTGCTGAGCTCCGTATGGTGCGGCGAACAGTAAGAACATGGTGACGTAATGGAAGTGCCAGGTGGAGTCGGCGATCATTTTGAACGCTCCTGGTGTCAGGACTCAATTACGGCACCGTTGGAAACCAAAGTTTCTGCGTGGTAAAGTGGAGAAGGGTTTTGAGTAAAGAACCCCAGAACGTAGCAGAACGGGGCGAGGAGGTGTCTGCTTATCAATCCGTTTGCCGAGTGCCATTGTGCTCATACGGAGGGGAATGGACTAAGAAACGGAGGCGAATGGACTATAAAGAAAACAACCTAGACATCTCCATGTCAGGAGATCATACCGAGGAATGCTAAATGTTACGGGCACCTATAATGGACCGGAGCAGGGCGTTGAAAGTGGGATTGGCTCGGGAGTCAGTATTGCCGGTGGAATGGAATGCGCCCATATGATGGACAGGAGGAGCTGTGTGCGTACAAGGAACAAGGTTTGGATGGTGTGGTGGTAAACGGAATGTTCACTTGGCGTAGACAAGTTCTTTCATGTAAAAAGCTGAACGAAATTGTTTATCTCATAATGGATTTGCGAAACACACTACGTGAATGTATCCTTTTTCGGTGGAGGAGAGGGAACGCGTGTTGTCAATGAATTACAAGGCATATTTCGTAAGGTGCATTTTGGAATGCTCGAGTGTGGAGTATGTCAGTGTGAGTATGGTGACATTTAGTGTGTGCTAGCAATGATCGATTGAGGATTTGAAGCTTGGGCGTGCCTTAGCCCACCCATGGACTTTTATTTGTAGGAGAAAGATTACTCCTATTGGAAAACGAAACATGTTTAGTAAAATACATTGTGGAAAATATGTATTAGCTATAATTCCTTTAAGGATTTGTAGGTTAGGGGATGTGTACGACCCATGGACTTTTAGCTATACCGCAATTGTTGTTTGTCGGGTAATAGGAGTTCACAGGGAGTTGAACGTGCATTTTTCTGTGTAAAGTGTAGTTTTAAGATTTGGAGGCTTTTCAGCAGTTAGGTTGTCTCATTGCAACATGGACTCATGGGTTTAAGAGCTTTAAGTATGGAGTAGAGCCTTCCACAGGCTACAGACTTTTAGTATAAGTTTGCATGCCCTACATTTGAGGTTGCAGTAGTGGTTTGGTTAAGAAACATGGATTTTTCTTGCTGTCAAAGGTTGTAAAGGTTTCTACAATGTTTAGTATGGTGGAGAGACATATTGAATGTGGTGTGTAAATGGTCTCCCCAAGTTTAAGTATGGTTGGTCTGAATGGCATGTGTATGAGTCATGGTCAGTATAGATGGGGTGTGTGACGCCAGTAACACAGTTTGGCAGGTCTGAATGACATGGGTGTTGTCATGGTCAGTACGGATGGTGTAGGAGACACGCTTGGTCAATAGATGTGGTTAATCTAATTGGGATGTGTGAGAGATACCGAGTCTGTGTTGCGGTGTGCGGGTCGTGCCCAGTGAATGAATGGTATATGAGACATGCTAGGTCGGTTTGGCTGGTGTGTAGATGTTCACGCTGGATTTAAGGCTGGGTTGACTGGATGGTGCATGAGGTGCCGCCTGCCAGCAAATGGTTAGAGAGGGAACGATGCTTTCCGGGTTAAGGGACCTGTCTAATAGGGAGTAGGGACGCCTCTCCATATATTCAGAGTTGCCCACTCTTTAAACAGGGTGTGTTTGTGTATGCTTAGTGATGGGATGCCAAATGTGCCCCACATGTGTGTCTGTACGTGTGTGTGTATTATGAAAGGAAAGGAGATGTGCTGTGTAGTGCCTGTTACCGGATGATGGAAGAGTGTGACTGTTCAGGTGTATATGTGTGTGGTGTTGTAAGGGAAGGAGATGTGTTCTGTAGTGCTTGGTTTGCATGGTTGAATGTAATGATGTCATCTGGTGTGTTTGGGTGTGAATGATAGAATGGTTTGAGAGGGTTCCTAGCCCAGGTAGTTGGTAAGCCCCCTGCCTGGGTGATGGGTGTGTCAGTGCTCTTGTCCTATGTAACTTACTTGTATGCTGTAACTTAAGAACTGGTAATAAACCTATGAAGTAACCACATGACACGAGAAAGTCACTTCATTTCAGAGATCTACACTGTCCAAGTTATTGGTGATGCTCTTCACATCCTGATTACTTGCCCAGCCCAACTAGACCTCTCTGCCACCTTCGATACCAGTGACCATGAGGCCCTCTTTAACATCCTCTATACACGCATTGGCTTTTATCACACAGTCCTGCACTGGTTCAGTTGGTACCCCTCCAATAGAGTCCAGCTTGCCCAACGGATCCAAGTACCGGCGAGTAAACTGCAGAGTTCAGCAAGCCTCCATCCTGTCTAGTGTCAACTTCAGCCTCTGCATGCAACCTCTTGAGGAATTTCCTCACCAATACCAACATAAAGTGATACCAATACACGGATGACACATAGCTTTATGTAAAGATTACTTGTATCATTGACATCAATCAACTCAACCACTGTTACTTCCTCATCCAAACCCGGATATCAATTGCTGAACGGAAGCTCAACTCGACAAAGAAGAATTTATTCTCTTAGGATATCCCACCAATGAGGTTCAAGCCCAGAAATGGTTGACTGACATGAGGCTTGATGGATTCATGCCTCAACTCTCACTGAATGCAGAATTCGTTAGCTTTTCCGCAGTCTGTCACCTGTCATACAAAATGCACTTCACCAAGTAGGCCCAATCATCATAGTTTCCAGCGTGTGCTCCTCTGCAAAATCAAGCCATTCATCCATGCCCCAAGTTTCAGAACAGTCACCCCATCCCTGCCCATCTCCCACCTGGACAGTAGCAATGTCCTACTGCAAGGACCCACAGAAGTCAGCAAGGCCCTTCAGAAATCCACCCAGCATGCTTCATCATAAGAATAAGCACACTTGAGATCACACCCATCCTCAGGCAGCTGCACTGGCTACCTCCTGACGCAAGCATTGTGATCCAGACTTTCTGCATCACCTACAAAGCAGTCACAACCAAAACATCACTCTACGCAAGAGAGAAAGATGAAGAGGGAGAGAGCGAGAGAGGGGAGAGGGGAAGAGACAGGGGGAATGGAGAGAAAGAGAACAAAAGAGAGAAAGAGTGAGAGAGGAGAGAAAGAGAGATAGATAGGAGGGGAAGAGAGAAAGAGAGAGGGTGACAGTGAGAGAGGGGACAGAGAGAGAGAGAAATTAAGAGAGAGAGGCAGAGAGAGAGTCAGAGAGAGGGAGAAAGAGAGAGAGGGGTAGAAAGAGAGAGCGGAAATAGAGAGAATGAGAACGAGAGAGAGAAAGAGCAAGAGGAAAGAGAGAGAGGAGGGGGAGAGAAAGAGAGGGTGACAGAGAGACAGAGAGGGGGAAGAGTGTGAGAGAGAAAGAGGGGGGAGAGAGAGATTGACTTTGTTTCGTTAACTGGAACTTTTCTGATTGTGCATTTTGGACTTTGTGTTAAACGTTGTAGCCAACCAAAAAAAGACTGTCAATTTTTATCTTCAAGGTCCAGTCATGTATGTATCCCACTAGGTCTCCATGACACCAAATAAATATGTAAAACCTTGGGATTACAAACCCTAAAATCATGTTTAGGGCTACTAAGACAGCCACGATAAAATCAAGCTTAGGGCCATTGAAAATCAGGTTTAGGGCTGCTTCCCCAAAATAATTGTTAGGACTGCCATCAGAAAATTAGATTTAAGTCACCCTCCTTGCTGTGCAAATTAAACTGATCTCTCACATCCACCGCACCACACTTAGCGCTAGAATGCAGCCAACCCACGCAAACCACTCTGGCTGCTGACACACCAAGTCCACCCAACTACTCTCTCAACTGATACAGACCACGGTCCCTGATGTAAGTGACTTCAATTCAGCACTCCAACTAAGTCAATGCTTAGTAGGGGATGCCCAATGGAAACCCTTATTTATATATTTTTATGTCAAAAGTTCTTTAAATCTGGATGATGAACCCTTATATAACGCCCCTCTCTTTGGATCTCCAAGACCTCACTGAGCCAAGAAGTAGGTTTGTTTTGCAAATGAAAAGGTTTATTTGAATAATTAAACAATATATATATATCTCACTTTTATGAACAAAATAATATTTGAATAACACACTTATGAATATGGACGGTAATCAACAATGGATAATATTGCAAAAGTAACAATCTCTGTAATCTCTTCTGGAGTATGGATATGAAGGATACTGTAGCAGAGAATACTTTATGTGATTCAAGGAAATGCAATAATGGGAAAGAATGCAACACAGAAATAGACTTGATATGATTTCACTCAAAAGATAATATGGTCACTTTTCCCCTGTGACTGCTCACTCCCCCCCTATGCAATATGAATAGGTGGAAATGAGGGCACACAGGTTTCAGGAATACAATCAAGAATGCAGTTCAATTCCAGTTCCCCCCAGCAAGCTTAGAGAAAACAGGTATGATTTTAAAACACAGATCAAAACGCTTTTGAATGTGATTGCCATGGATGGGAAAATCTGCTAAATTGATTTTAATTCACTAAAGGAGATTCAGGATGAGTGATAGTTACTTGAGATTGGTTCAGGTCAACACAAGCAATGATTCATGAATGATTATCAAATTGAAAACGAATTTCACCAATTGAGAACAAGAGACAGCTATTTTGACAGGAAATGAAATTTAGCCAAATTGCAATTCGCGACAATTTTTCTGCGTGCGTAAATCGCGATTATGGAAAAACTATAATGAATTGGAATGTCGTTTTGGGTGTGTTGGAAAGCTTAGGATCTTAGCTTTATAATGACAGTTACATATCGCGTGTAGGACGTGCGGTTCAAAAGATACAGATATTTTTGTGAAGGTAGATTTTGCAGAAAGAAAGTCAAGATTTCAATTGACAGATTGCGCTTTACAGATTTGAAATCAACAGGATGGACACAAGATTCTATAATGCAGTTCTGGACAGGTTAAAATGGTTGGAGTAAGATTACTTTAAACTAAGAGATTGGTTATGGACTGTTCTAGACTAGATACTCACTCCTAGCTTTGGAATGGAATGAGCCGAATCAAAGATCTGGTCATGGGGTTTGGCTTCACTCTTGCCACCGGACAGGTCTCAGGCCCTGTGGGTTCTGCGTTCAGCACTGCACGGCGGTCTGCGGCCTCTTGAACTGGATCTGACGGGTCTTGGATGCAGCTTTGTTTTCTGGGTCTGGACCTCGGTTCTAGCACAGGGTTCTTAGCTAGAAGCAAACAGCACAGCCCGGTTGTTGAAGGTGAGAATCAGGTTGCTAAATTCTGCAGGCCTGCTGAGAAGAGTTCAGCTTTTGGGTAGGGCTTTCTCTGCTTCAAGGTTCTAGAGTTTGGGTTCTAGAGTTTGGTTCTGGAGTCTCTGGATTCTAAGTTCTGGTCTCTGGATCTAGATCTGGAGTCTGGAGTCTCTGTCTGGATATTGTCTGGATCTGGTCTGGCAGAGTGCTTCGCAGGAATCGGTGAGTGGTGGGAAAAAAGTGTGTTTCTTATCTGTCCTAAACAGTCTCTTTTTAGGTGTTTTCAAAGTGGGTGTGGAGGCTGATTCTACATGCCCAACCCCCTAAGGATTTGATAGGTCAGAGAATTTTCTGGGTTCTGACTGGAGAAAGGATCAGCGTGTCATGAGGTGTCATCATGATGCTGTGTTTATGGCTTAGCTGACATCCCTCCCCTCTGCTTTTACATAGAAAATAAATATTTCATAACAAACATATTTCCAAGGTGCACAACTTGTTCATAATACATATACACGTCACAGATTGATTAAGGCACGTCTCTGTTCAAGTCCCACGTTCCTACGAGCTTGGGTTCAGAAATGACAACTTGTTCGCGCTTTTGGTGGGTTTCCCAATGTTGGTTCTGCACCAACTTTTACACATGAATGCAGCTCCTCTCTGGGCATATTACTGTAAGTTCTTATGTTCATAGCAAAAACACTGCAGCTACAATATTAATAATTTCCGGGGTTTGGTCTCAGAACATCACACAGCGTCCAGCTTAGTCTTGAACTGTGAGTGAATTTGTCATTTTAAGAATCCCAAAGTTTCATATTTTTGTCAGCTTGGTAAAATTTGTTATATGCAATTTTATAAAAACATATATTTGCTTTCAATTCAATACACACAACGGTTTGTCTCCTCCCCAAGAAGCTTGGCTGCCTCAGATGTCACATGTCCTTTCTCTCCCAGAGCAGTTGTTGACCAGTCACACCAAAATCAGCATATTCTATTCATCCCAAAGAATCCATTGTCTTGACTGAGAGCAACATGCCAGGGTGCCTTGGCTAGTTCTTGTTCACACCAGTCTGTCAATCTCTTGGACAAGGACAGAAGGAAGCTTCTTTTGTCCAGGGAAAAGGTGTGAAATCTGTTTGATCTCAGTGTGGGAAACTTTTTAACTCTGCAACCAATGTCTACAAATTGTCTCTTCTTACAATATAACCCACATTTTTAATACATACATTAAACAATTGCTTCCTTCAAGTCATTTCAGAATATAGTTTTACATTGTCTCCACCTCTCAGCAAGTCTTTCTTTGGCATAGTTTGGGGTTCCCTGTTCAACTTTTACAAAGAAATGGTTTAAAACGCCGGCTTCTGGTAGTGGTGAGTACCAGTATTGCACCAATTTTTGACAGCTGTCTTTTCATCAGTATCTTTAAAATAGGATTTTGCTTGATAGCATATGATTCTTGCTGACATTGTATTGATGTGGATTCTTGCAGCAGAGTAATGTGGAACACCCAACAAAGAGGTTGGATCTTTTAGGTGATTTTGTGAGCCATGATTTTAGCAATTTTTGACAATCAAGAAAAGATTTTTTTTTTTGGAAGCTAGCTCTGTTTCTTTTGCAATCAGCATTGCTATTTCCAAGTGGTTTCAGGCTGCTTTGTGGGTAGCCCCATGGTGGTTTTAGGCATTGATCTCCTGTGCTCACTAATATAGGCAAAAGTGGATGTCCTCCTATTTTTCAGGTTTTCACTGCGCATTTTCTGATGATTTTGAGCGAGCAGCATGCTTTCCAGTGGCCATTCTGATATTTCCGCTGCCAGCAATGCACGGTGATGTTGCAGGGCTTGGATGAGTGGGTTAATACATCTCACAAGCCCCCCACTGGCGATGGCCGTTGATCTTTCATCGATGGAACTTCGCAAGACTGGGATGTCCGCATCATCTCTCCGGATTCCACAGATGGCAAAGTTCAGCATCTTTTCCTCCATCAGGGGTGGATCGATCGCTTCTCCTCGCCAGTCCTGATGGGAGTATTGAGCGATACCCCGGGCCCCTCAGATCTATGCTGCCGGTCCCTGGGTCATCCTTCTTGGTCAGTCTCCATGGTTTCTCTCTCCTAGGATGACAAAGCAAAAAGGCAACAACATATTCGTAGACATTTCCCCACCACTATTAATGTAGTGGGGCGGGCAGATACATCTTGTGAATCAGGAGACATTTGCATTCCTATTATTTTATTTTATAGACTATGTGTGGAATGGTTTTAGAGTTGGAATTCTATTGATCTGGAGTGGCCCCCTCTGGAGTTCCAGAGGACTCCTCCAGTTGCTGCAGAGTGTGCCTGGGATGGCAACACTTTAGCTGATTGATATGGACCCACTTATCTTCCCCCTCCGCCAAACTGCCTTTGGGGATGCAGATCTTGTAGGCGACTGGTGAGATCTTGTCTACAATTTCAAAAGGTACCTTCTAGGTAGGCAGACATTTCCACTGTTTGGCCTGGTTCCTTTGGAAATTGTATAGATAGACCTGGTCTCCTACATTGTATTCTTTTCTGGTGGTCTTTAAGTCATAGTGGGTCTTCATGCTATTGGCTGATCTTTCTAGATTTCGCTGAGAATAGGCAAAAGCATGTTGAAGATGTTTTCTTAAATTTTCAACATATTCATGAGTTGTGGAGGCATTGATCAATGTCTGCTCTTGGGTTCTATAGAGCAGATGCTGGGGAAGCACCATCCTGCGTCCAGTCATCAGGTCAAACGGTGACATTTTAGTTGCAGATGAAGGGGTAGATCTGATGGCTATTAGGATAAGAGGTAATTGGATATCCCAACTTGGCCCAGAATCTGCCACAAACTTTATTAAGATGCTCAAAATGGTTTTGTTGTAACGTTCTACTGCACCACTAGAGGCTCACAGGTAAGCAATATGTAGCTTCCTTTTAACCCCAAGTATCTCCCACATCTTTGTCATTACTTCGCTGGTGAAATGGCTACCTCTGTCTGACTCAATCCTTTGGGGTAGTCCAAAACGTGAAAAGATGTGGTTGATCATCAGGGCAGCTGCTGTTTCTGCCTTGCAGTTTGGGGCCGGGAGACATTCCAACCATTTAGCAAATAAGCATGTCACAGTCAACATGTACTTATTTCCCCTAGAGGAGCGAATCACGGGCCCTATAAAGTCGACTTGCAACTCTGACCATGGCAGTGTTATCCCCCTCTTTTGGAGAGGCACACGGTGTGTGAGGGATGTTGGCTGAAATTGTGCACACACAAGACACCCCTTCAAGTATTGGTTGAGGTCCTGCCCCATGTGTTGCCAGTATGCAACCTCTCTTAAGATTTCAAGTGTTGTATGAAACCCCCTATGACCGGCTGTGGCCGCATCATGGGCGTGACATAACATAAAGCTTCGGAATGAGGTAGGAACCACCCACTGATCATGGCCAGCTAGGGAGTTCCTTACCAACAAACTGTCTTGCATTCAGAACATTTTTTGGACATTTCATCAACACTCTGAGGTCCTCTTTCCCTTTGTAATCGGTATCCGTCAGGGGAAGGTTATCAGGGTCCTCGATGTGTTGATCAAACTTACCAATTATTGGATCCCTTTTTGAGCCATAAACAAATCAGCATCTGGGGTCTCCTTACTCCATTGTGCAGTTGGAAGATCATTGTGAGCATTTGTCTGGGACCTAGTGATAGCAGGGACCTGGATTTCCACCAAAAGGGACTCGATCTCAATTAGATCCCCTTGGATCAGCTAAGTCATTTCCAGTTTTGTCTGGTCCCTCTAATTTGGAATGACCCTTGATCTTTTTCCAGTAAATGGTCATCCCATTCGAAGTGACCAGATCGTCAATATTTTGGATTAACTTCACATGTTTCAAGGGTTTGTTATTAGCACATACCATGCCTCCGGTTTTCCAATTAACCAGGTGCTCCACAAACCCGTTCCGTACATAATCCGAATCTGTGATTATGACCAGTTTGTGGAGTTGATGTTGGACAGCAGTGAGGATGGCTTGATGCACAGCCATCAACTCTGCCACTTGACTACTGCGGGGGCCAATCTTGTACCCAGCGGAGGGTTCTGGGGACTCATTCACCCATGCATTCCCTACGCCGGCCACAAGTTCTTTTTCCCCGTTGTTGTCAACATGGTAAGAGCATCCATCCACATAGACAGTGGTCATTCCCTCACACTTGTCTTCTTCAAAGACTTTGTTTGGGGAATTGAGGTATGCCTCCATGTTGTCCTTGATTTTTAGACTTTCGTCCTCGAGACAGTTTTCTCTGGCACAATCATGCAAGACCTTGCGCGAGGGGACTCGTCTTGTTTTGGCCATATCTGACCTCCACAGGAAAGCCTTGCATTGACAGAATCCAGGAAGTAATTCGGGAATTACTCACATTTCCGGCCCGGATTCTGTCACTTTGGAGATATTGCAGAGGCTGGCGTGGAGTCTCCACTATGATGTGTTCCCCCTGGATAAACGGGCGGTAATTCTTCAATGCCCACACCGTTGCCAGGAGTGCCTTCGCACAATCGTTAAATTTTTCCTCCAAAGAGGATAAAGTTTTACTCGCATAGGAGATTACTTTATTGACCTTGTCATGCTTTTGGTATAATACTGCCGTCAAGCACGTATTAGGGAACCCTGTCTCCAAGAAGAACTCCTTGTTTCTGACAGGATAAGCTAGGCAAGGTACTTTGGAGAGGCTTCTTTTGAGCTGTCTTACTGCCTCGGATTGTTCTGGACCCCATTCCCACTTGACCTCCCCCTTCAAGAGATGAATCAGGGGTCTGGTGATCTCTGCGTAGCCCTCAATGCACTTTCTCCTGTAATTAGTCAGTCCAAGGAGGCTCCTTATTTCCCGCAGAGTTGTGGGGTCTTTCAGTTTCTGAAGCGCTTCCACTTTCTTTTCCTGGGGACAGAGACCCTGAGGAGTAATCTCATGCCCCAAGAAATTAACACAGGATCTACACCACTGTGCTTTCTGAAAGGAAAGTTTTGCTCCGGCGGCCCTCAACTGGGTCAGAACATAACGGATCTCCGCTATATGTTCCTCCACAGTTGAGCTTTTGATTAGGACATCATCTACATAAGCCAGGTTACCTCTCTCACCCAGGTCGGGCATGGCCTTATGTAGGAAAATGTTGAACTCATTGCCGGAGTTGAGGTATCCGAAGGGAGTCCGGGTCCATGTGTACTGCTGGCCCCCAAAGGTAAAAGCCAGCTTGTAGTTGTCCTCCCTACTGACAGGCACAGTCCAGTATCCATTGGTCAGGTCTATTGCAGTGAATACCTGTGACCCCTGGATCTGGGCCAGCCCTTGGTCAATGTAGGGAAGAGGCCATCGGGAAGTATGGACCCGTTTGTTGAGCTCCCTAAGATCGGCGCAGAGTCTCCACTGGCCGTTTGGCTTCAATATCCCCAGCACCGGATTATTGAAGGTGCTGTGGACTGGACGGATTATCCCGTGGGACTCAAGGTTCTTAATTATTTAAGTAAGGGACTCCATTGATGCGAGAGGCAAGCGATATTGCTTCACAAACACTGGAGTCACGCCAGGGTCCGTGGGAATTGTTGTGTGGATGTCGGTGCGACCACAGTCATATGAGTCCACTGCAAAGAGATCTTGAAAATCCAAGAAAACTTGTTTCAGCTTTTGCTTCTGCTCCAGAGTCACACAGGCATCAGCTAGGTTGACTCTCTCTTCAACCATCTGCCTGAAGCCTGGAAAGACTTCTGGTTACGCTATCTCAGCGGCCTCCTCCAGCTGGGTGGAGAAGACCCTGGTCAGAGTGCTGATTTGGACTGGTGGCTTCAGGTGGGAAAGGCAGCCCACATGGGCTGGAAAATCACCTCATCCCTCCTGAAGTCACAAGTCACATCTTCCTTACCATAAGGGCAGGACGTGTACACCAGGAAGTTCCACCCATGCCGGGTAAAGATCCTGTCTGGTGTTGTGTTGTCATCACGGTCACTGTCAAAAAAGTCATTGGGGATCAGTCCAAACAGTTCATTCCCTAAATCAATGGAGAAATGTCGGTCATCAACTGCCATTCCAATAATGGTGCCTGCGGCTAGAGTAATACTCTTTAAGTCGCTGTTATCCACCTCTATTGGAATGGTGTCATGTTCTATGTTGACTGATGGTGTTGGGTTTACCCCCAACCCTTGCTGTTGGAGAGAAGAATTTAGATGAATATAAGCATCAGGGTTTTTCAATTTTTGACCTCTTTTAACTTTCACTTCCAGGGAGAATTGTCGGGTCCTTTCTGGGATGGTGACTTCCTCTCCAATCTGAATTTCCACTGCATAAGGTAGCAATAGAGCTGACCTAAATGCTTTCTCTGGATCATCAAAGCCCATGGGATTATCCGCTAATCGGGACCAAGCTTTGAAGTTTATTAGGTCCAAACTAATGTCAGAGCGATTGAGAATGTCACTGCCTAAGTAAAAGGCGGCAGTGATGTCTCGCACGACCCAACAATTGTGGACTATGCTCTTGTTGCCAATGGAGATTTTGAGCATACACCTGCTTGGCAGGAGATGTTTGGAATTGGGTGTTTCCAGATCCATTTCCCATTTGTCTATCAGTCTAAATGTGGGAATGGCTGGATCTTTTGGGAGTTGGCGGAAAATGGCTTCACTGATGAAGCTCTTACCGTTGTTCATACACACTCGGGCAAGAACAGAGTCCTTCCCATCATTTAACTGAACAGGGATGAACAACTGCTCTCCAATTTGCTGAATATCAGCCAGGCTCTGAGCTGATTTCACATCTTTCTGAACTATAGGAGTGGGAGTTTCTGATTGTGGATTAGTAAAGAATTTCAGAGTGTTTCCTTCCAGTGTGGAATACCACCTTAAACTGGAAGGAAGGTTGATTTTCAGAAATAGAGAGGTCCCCCCATCACCAGTCTGTTGTCCTACTGCTATTACTGTCACGTCTGGAATCTGGTTGTTCTGGAAGTGAAATTCTACTTGGTCAGATTTTTGTTCAACCATGTGGCATGTGCCGTTTAAACTAACATGGTTGACACTCTGTTTCAATTTCATGGGTCGCTATTCTGGGTCCAGAGGACCTTGTTTACGCAATCTATTAGGGGTGACAACCTTCTCAGGAGGTCATTCCCTAGTAAACAAGGGGTGCCCTCTGGAGTCACTACTATGACCGGGTGCTTCACCTTGTGTCGCCCAATTTTAATGTCCAAATCCGCAGTCCCCTCGACGGGAATTTCCTTCCTGTCAAAGTTCTTAAGTTGTCAAGGAAGAGAGGTGAGAGGGATTTGGTATTTCTCCCCCCTACCTGAATTTAGTTAATCAAAGGCCTTTTTGGACAGAAGAGTAGCTTAGGATCCAGTGTCCACCAGTGCCAAAATTGTCCTCTGCCCCTGTACTTGTACCGGGGCATAGTATCTTCCCTCCTTCTCCGCAAGGGGGCATAGATAATGCACATTTCCGGACAACTGGTGGGCTAATTTTCTGGTTTTGGAAATGTAGACAGAAGAGATTTGGGCCGAATTCTGTGGAGAGTCTTGGGAATCTGAAAGAAAAAGTTGGCAATTAGAGATAGGAGAGGTTTTGAGTTCCCCTGGTTCCGGTTGTGGGCCGCCCCCTCCACCCCTTTTTGGAGGCAGTCACCAGAATGGGTTTGAACCAGGGGATTTTGATGTTGTCGGTTCTGGGATGGGATGATGGGCAGCACTAGCTCAGTCCCCACATCTACCCAGTCTGGATGGGAATCCCTTGGGACCCATTTTTCTTTGGGAGGAGTTCCCCCATCTCTGAAGGAGAAGATCCTTTTCCCAGGATCCTCTGAGGATCCCTCTCCTTCAAATTGGGAGATCTGTACCTCCTCCTCAAAATGGGTCTGTTTGGGTCCTTTGTTTCTCCTACCCCCCCTCTGCTCCTTGGGTGGCAGACCTTCGGAGGCAGGAGATTTTGTTTCCGGTTCCTGGGTTTCCAGGGGCACTTTACAAGTGGGGAAGGAAGTTTGCTCCAAGGCTTTACACCCCCTTCCCCTTGTGCCTCCTTCCCAGGAACCGGTGGGTTGTGCCATATTTTGGACCTGGCGCTCTAACTGGCAAACCCGCTCAGGCTGATACAGGGTTCTGTTTTCTCCCCTGGGCTGATTCCGGGAAGGGTAGCTATCCCTTCTCTGGTAGTACCCCGGGTTGGGAAGATTCGGGTACCCCTCCACCCTTGGCCTTTCCTCTCCCGGATTAGGTTGTCTGGGCTCAGGGAATTGGGGAAAGAAGGATGGATGATTTGGGGGTTGGAGGTTTTGTGGATACCTGGGGAAAAAGTTCTGTCCAGGATTTGGGGAATTTCTGCCCTCCTGTGGGAAATTAGGAGGGAAGTTCCCTGTGTTAGGCGCTTGGTTGGATCCCCCCCCTTGGGCTGGAGGGGTCCACACATAACCTAGGATGGGTCTGTTTCCCTTGTAGCGGGGACTTACATAGTCAGGGGAGTGAGGGACCCCATTTGTGGGACTTCCTCCTTGGCTCCCTGTCTGTGACTGGCCTTAGAGCCTTCTAGGCTTGGAATTATTCTGTGCAGGCTAGTTTTTAGGCCCCCTGATCTCCAAATCTAAAATGGGGGCAACCTTTACCTCTGCCACCTTAGCAGCAGCAGGGGTGCTGGTTGGTTTGGGGCTCTTCTGAACATTATTTTTTATTTTCTATGGGTTTCTGCACCTCATAGATTCGGGTGGCCTGTTCAATGACCCAGTCTAGTGATCTTTTCTCATGAAAATCTCTCACTAGCTGGGTCATGATGTATTTGGGTAAGGCATGGAAAAACGTATTTACAAATTCTTTACTGTCCGTGCTCACCCTTTTGGTAGTCTGCGCAAAGGCACGCTTCAACTCCTGCACACATTCTTGTGGGGCCTGATCCTCCCTACATTGCAAATTGTAGGCTGCCTTGCGAGCCTCTTGGGGATTTCTATGAACAGAAAAGTGCTTTAAGATGGCCGCCATATATGTGGACCATCTTGAATGGTTTTGGTCCTCCAGCCCCGCAAAGAAACTGGAGTATTCTGGGGAGAATGTCAATGTTACGTACTGAATGCAGCTACTGCTGTCTTTCAAATGGAAAGTCTCCATCATTTGCTCAAAGAGCTCCAAGTGTTCCCGAACAGAATAGTTCTTATGATAAGGAGTGATGAAGCTCCTTATTGCTTTGATCTGTTTTAAGAGGTCATTAAGCAAGGCCCTTTTTCCCTTATTGGCCTTCTTGGTTCGGGTAACCCTGGTCCATTCATCCTCTGACTCAGAAGCACTGCTCCCAGAGGTGCTCGTCTGATCTTCCAGGTTTTCCCGGATTCTGCGAGCCTGGGAATGGCTGGCAGAATTTGGCGACCTAGTCTCCTGTGTCCTGGGACGCTCAGAGGAGTCTTCTGATTCCTCCTTGCTCCCCATATTTGATGGGTACCCCCCCACTGACCTAACTGGGCAGAGTTTTTGAGGATGCCCTTAGTGGGCCTACTCTCATGGGGTTTCCCACTAAACTTCACAGTACTTGCGTGCCCATACCCAGATGCCTGCCCATCCATTCCTGGGAGGTGCTGGCCTATGAGCCCCATACTTCTGGCTGGATAGTAATCTGCCATCCCCGTGGCCCTGGGGTCATGTGCGCCAGGGGACATGGGGCTGGCAGAGTCCAGGGACTGGGAGAGATGAAGGCCTCTGGTACTAGGGCTCCTGAGGTTATGCTCAGGTGTTTCCCTTTCCCAGCAAACCTCATCTCTATCAGTCCCTGCTCCCTGTTGCCATGCAAGAGCCTGTGCTTTCAGTTCCTCAATCAAGGTCTTACTAGACTCCATCCGTCTCCCCTGCATGGCTACCTGTTGCTGGAGCCTATCATTGTGCTGACAGAGAGCCTCATTTTCCCTCTGTGCTTCCTGGTTGGTCCTGGAGTACTGGGTCAGTCTTTGCTGCAGGATGGTTACCTCCTGAGTCCCATCCCTACTGGCCTGCACCTTTCTTGCCAGAGCATCTTCCACCCTCCTGGTGTGCTCTAACATGCTTTGATGCTCTTTTTGGAGGTCACCCAGTCCCTGGAGGGCCAGGTGATTTTCTTCCAGCTTGCCTTTTAAGTGGCAGACTTCCTGGCCTAAGGTGTCCCTTTCCTGCGCAAGAGCCTCTGTGCCACCAGGTCGTCACTCTGCCTTTGAAGGGCACCAGCTTTCTGGCGCTCTTCATCAAACTCTATCTGGGTATCCAGGTCTTTCAAAATCAGTTTATTGTTCTCTGCCTTCACTCTATCTAGGTGGCTTTGCAGGGTGACTACCTGCTCTGCGCATGCCCTATTGAAATCCAGTTGTTGCTCCAGCTTTTTCTGGCTCTGCAGTGGGGAGTCCAAACCTTCTTGGTACTCCTTCTGCAAGGCCAGAATTCTGGTATCCTGGTCTGCCCTTTCCTGTTGCAGGATACCCATGTCCTCTTTGATTTTAATGATATACTGCCTACTTTCGTTTTCTGACTCCTGGCTCCTCTGCAGCCTCTGCTCAGAAGAGTCCAGGTCAGATTGGGCCTTCTCTAATGCCATCAGTTGCCTACATGCCAGATCTTGGCCTTCAGCACATTTGTCCTGTATGGCTCCCATATATAAATATAAATATGCCGCTATCCTGACAATCTTGTCGTGCTCATCCTTGGCCTTCGGGGCCATATATAATTCACTCAGGGCCACGTGTAAGGGCCCTGATCTTTCCAATTATCTAACCCAGTTGCAGTGATCTGTTGTGTGATTGCCTGCAACCACACATTCTGGTCCTGCTCAGTCCACTCACCTCTCACAAATAGCTTATGTAAGAGGTGCTCTCTAGCTAGATTGATATCTACCAATGTCGTCATTCTGGAAATTGATTTCCTTCCTGGCTTACAGAAGTTTGTTATTTTGTTTTGGAAAACAGACTGTTTCCTTAGAGCGTTCCCTTTTGAGGGGTGCTTTTACAGTGTAACACAGCGTAGTAGCCCAACAGGATTTATGTATCCTGTCAGTTAGCACACTGTATTAAGCTTCACAAGTGGTAGATCTAATCCAGAATCCCCGGCTACCGAGTCCCCAATCTGTAAGTGACTTCAATTCAGCACTCCAACTAAGTCAATGCTTAGTAGGGGATGCCCAATGGAAGCCCTTATTTATATATTTTTATGTCAAAAGTTCTTTAAATCTGGATGATGAACCCTTATATAACGCCCCTCTCTTTGGATCTGCCCGACCTCACTGAGCCAAGAAGTAGGTTTGTTTTGCAAATGAAAAGGTTTATTTGAATAATTAAACAATATATATATCACACTTTTATGAACAAAATAATATTTGAATAGCACACTTATGAATATGGACGGTAATCAACAATGGATAATATTACAAAAGTAACAATCTCTTTAATCACTTATGGAGTATGGATATGAAGGATACTGTAGCAGAGAATACTTTATGTGATTCAAGGAAATGCAATAATGGGAAAGAATGCAACACAGAAATAGACTTGATATGATTTCAATCAAAAGATAATATGGTCACTTTTCCCCTGTGACTGCTCACTCCCCGCCTATGCCATATGAATAGGTGGAAATAAGGGCACACAGGTTTCAGGAATACAATCAAGATTGCAGTTCAATTCCAGTTCCCCCCAGAAAGCTTAGAGAAAACAGGTATGATTTTAAAACACAGGTCAAAACGCTTTTGAATGTGATTGCAATGGATGGGAAAATCTGTTAAATTGATTTTAATTCACTAAAAGAGATTCAGGATGAGTGATAGTTACTTGAGATTGGTTCAGGTCAACACTAGCAATGATTCATGAATGATTATCAAATTGAAAACGAATTTCAGCAATTGAGAACAAGAGACAGCTATTTTGACAGGAAATGAAATTTAGCCAAATTGCAATTCGCGGCAATTTTTCCGCGTGCGTAGATCGCGATTATGGAAAAACTATAATGGAAAAACAGTTAAATTCTGCTTCTAGGAAGTGCAGTTCAAAAGATACGGATGTTTTTGTGAAGGTAGATTTTGCAGAAAGAAAATCAAGATTTCAATTGACAGATTGCGCTTTATAGATTTGAAATCAACAGGATCGACACAAGATTCTATAATGCAGTTCTGGAAAGGGTTAAAATGGTTTGAATAAGATTACTTTAAACTAAGAGATTGGTTATGGACAGTTCTAGACTAGATACTCACTCCTAGCTTTGGAATGGAATGGGCCTCGTCAAAGATCTGGTCAAGGGGTTTGGCTTCACTCTCGCCACCGGACAGGTCTCAGGCCCTCTGGGTTCTGCGTTCAGCACTGCACGGCGGTCTGCAGCCTCTTGAACTGGATCTGACAGGTCTTGGATGCAGCTCTGCTTTCTGGGTCTGGACCTCGATTCTAGCACAGGGTTCTTAGCTAGAAGCAAACAGCACAGCCCGGCTGTTGAAGGTGAGAATCAGGTTGCTAAATTCTGCAGGCCTGCTGAGAAGAGTTCAGCTTTTGGGTAGGCCTTTCTCTGCTTCAAGGTTCTAGAGTTTGGGTTCTGGAGTTTGGTTCTGGAGTCTGGATTCTAAGTTCTGGTCTCTGGATCTAGATCTGGAGTCTGGAGTCTCTGTCTGGATATTGTCTGGATCTGGTCTGGCAGAGTGCTTCACAGGAATCGGTGAGTGGTAGGAAAAAAGTGTGTTTCTTATCTGTCCTAAACAGTCTCTTTTTATGTGTTTTCAAAGTGGGTGTGGAGGCTGATTCTACATGCCCAACCCCCTAAGGATTTGATAGGTCAGAGAATTTTCTGGGTTCTGACTGGAGAAAGGATCAGCGTGTCATGAGGTGTCATCATGATGCTGTGTTTATGGCTTTGCTGACATCCCTCCCCTCTGCTTTTACATAGAAAATAAATTTTTCATAACAAACATATTTCCAAGGTGCCCAACTTGTTCATAATACATATACACATCACAGATTGATTAAGGCACGTCTCTGTTCAAGTCCCATGTTCCTACAAGCTTGGTTTCAGAAATGACAACTTGTTCGCGCTTTTGGTGGGTTTCCCAATGTTGGTTCTGCACCAACTTTTACACATGCATGCAGCTCCTCTCTGGGCATATTACTGTAAGTTCTTATGTTCATAGCAAAAACACTGCAGCTACAATATTAATAATTCCGGGGTTTGGTCTCAGAACATCACACGGCGTCCAGCTTAGTCTTGAACTGTGAGTGAAGTTGTCATTTTAAGAATCCCAAAGTTTCATATTTTTGTCAGCTTGGTAAAATTTGTTATACACAATTTTATAAAACATATATTTGCTTTCAATTCAATACACACAATGGTTTGTCTCCGCTCCAAGAAGCTTGGCTGCCTCAGAGGTCACATGTCCTGTCTCTCCCAGAGCAGTTGTTGACCAGTCACACCCAAATCAGCATATTCTATTCATCCCAATGAATCCATTGTCTTGAATGAGAGCAACATGCCAGGGTGCTTTGGCTAGTTCCTGTCCACACCAGTCTGTCAATCTCTTGGCCAAGGGTAGAAGGAAGCTTCTTTTGTCCAGGGAAAAGGTGTGGAATCTGTTTGATCCTAGTGTGGGAAACTTTTTAACTCTGTAACCAATGTCTACAAATTGTCTCTTCTTACAATATAACCCACATTTTTAATACATACATTAAACAATTGCTTCCTTCAAGTCATTTCAGAATATAGTTTTACATTGTCTCCACCCCTCAGCAAGTCTTTCTTTGGCATAGTTTGGGGTTCCCTGTTCAACTTTTACAAAGAAATGGTTTAAAACGCCGGCTTCTGGTAGTGGTGAGTACCAGTATTGCACCCATTTTTGACAGCTGTCTTTTCATCAGTATCTTTAAAATAGGATTTTGCTCGATAGCATATGATTCTTGCTGACATTGTATTGATGTGGATTCTTGCAGCAGAGTAATGTGGAACACCCAACAAAGAGGTTGGATCTTTTAGGTGATTTTGTGAGCCATGATTTTAGCAATTTTTGACAATCAAGAAAAGATTTTGTTTTTTGGAAGCTAGCTCTGTTTCTTTTGCAATCAGCATTGCTATTTCCAAGTGGTTTCAGTCTACTTTGTGGGTAGCGCAATGGTGGTTTTAGGCAATGATCTCCTGTGCTCACTAATATAGGCAAAAGTGGATGGCCGCCTATTTTTCAGGTTTTCACTGCACATTTTCTGATGATTTGAGCGAGCAGCATGCTTTCCAGTGGCCATTCTGATATTTCCGCTGCCAGCAATGCACGCTGATGTTGCAGGGCTTGGAGGAGTGGGTTAATACATCCCACACTGAGGGCGTTCAACCCACAGCGCTTTTAGATCATACCAATGGCACATAAAGCGCTTACAAATGCACTATAACATAACATATCATAACATTTGATGGCTGCTCTGAAATCATTTTTAGAATTAACTTCTCAAAATCAGTTGTTATTCCACCACAATGAAATCATGTTTAGGACCACCCCTTTTAGTTGCCAGCCACACAGAATTTGCACAAGCATGTTGGCAAATCTGGGGTGTGGTCGCCCCAGATTCATGGCAGTAGTCGTGTACACGTGCAGTCGCACGTGTGTGTTTGTGTGTGCGCATGTGCATGCGTCAACGCATGTCTCCACGCATGTGTTTGGGTGGGTGCGTGTGTGTGGGTGTGTGTATGTGTGCGCCCCACAAGAATGTTTCATGTGCAGTGCCTTCCCATCATAGGTGATTTTACATGTCCTCAGACCAGGTGGAAATATTGTGGTCTGTTCACCACCTGCGAATTTGCTGTAATGCTGTCTTCCCATCTTAAGAATCCTGTGCAAAACCTGTCTTCAAGTATGGGAAGGTTAAACCACCAACACCCGGAGCAATCACTATGCAAAATAACAAGTAAACCAACATTATACATTATGTCCTGCCTCATTCGCGTGATGCATTGTGTGATTGTGAACATGCACATTGCCATCTGGGGTGGGATTCAGGAACCTTTTTTAGTTTGGGTTATTTCGGTGTCTCTTGCAACACCTATAAGCCAACAATGATTGCATTAGTGTCCAGATAGGGAGGAATGGCATATGAGGAAGGACACAGAGAGCATTTTTATAGAACAGACAATATTTGAAATTGTTAGAATGGCAAAAAATGAGTTCAAATTGAACATGCTCACTTTTTGAAAGCTTGAAGGTGGTGTTTGGTTATGTGCCGACCCATTGACTGTCCATGACTATGGGAATCCCTAAGCTCACTCACACAAATTCCTGCCCCTTCCTGCACAAAACACCACCTCATGGGAACTCTTTGAGCTCGCTTTAAACAAGCCTTAGCATCAAACTTTGCACTCAAATTTCCTGACAGTGTTTTTTCAAAGCACTCCTCTGAGAGTTAATGATTTAATTGGAGTTATTAACCCGCTACTGGTGTTATGAAAATGTCTTACCAGTCCTGTCTTCAGCCACTCGATATATAAGCACTCTGCGTATCCTTCACCGAAGTCATGATAAAAACAAGCATTGGCAAAGCCAACAGTTTTGGCTTGTTTATACATATTAAGCTTTTGCCAGCTACTGCTATTAGATGCCCAGGTATTTGGACCATTTTGCACCTGCTACCATCAATAGCCATTTAATACCACTATGCCAGTCCCTGGCAAATGCCTTTCCCATGCCTAAACAAAAGCCCAAATTGCTGGCATTGGCAATGCTTGTTTGCGAATGCATGCAAAAGCTTGTTGTGAATTATTTGCAACCTTCCTAGGTGCAGGTGAAGGGGCTAAGCTTGCAGACACCGCTGCTTGCGACCAAAAAGCTTTTGAGAACTTGCCCCGAGATGTTCCTCTTCTTACCACAGCACTGAGGCGCTGGGGAGAGACAGCACATTGTGACATGTTCATGAAAGCCCAGGCCTTCCTCCCTTCTTCCCTCGCAGGAAAGTTGTCTGCCCCCTGGCTGCAAGTCCTCTCAGACGCCCATGCCATTGAAGCTGAGATCACTTTGATGTGCACCTTTCAAAAACCTGACATGTTCCACTTGAACTCATTTTTTGCCATTCTTACAATTTCAAATATTGTCTGTTGTATAAAAATGCTCTTTGCCAGTGTGAGAGGCTCCCGAGTAGACAGAGCCTTTTTATGATCTGTTCTCTTCGCTCGGACCTGTAACTATGGGCCCGGGGGCATTAGCTGAAGTGGTAATGCCCCCCTGCTCGGGGCCTATTGCTTAATTAATATATTTTTTTAATATCTATTATATATATAATAACTATTCTCACTTCATAAATACTGGGACATCTGGGCCATGGTCCCTACTGCCTCAGGTGCATCACTTGAATGCAAAATGAGAGATAAAACAGAGGGGTCCACTTTCTGCATACAGCCCATGCCCAAAATTAAAATATATCCCATGTATAATTCTCTGTTGATGTCTGTGTATTGGCAACTGCCCTCCTCTTATAAAATAATCTCTACAAACAAGGAGGACGGCCCTAAGGACCCAATGGAATGGCTGATGTCACAACCATGTCATAACCACATCAACATTTTGGAGCTGTCTCAATGAGTATATTTATAGTTCATGGTTACAAATGCTTTAATATCAGGGTCAATGTTGTGAAAAAAAAAATTAACAAATCTACTGTGTGCTGTGAATTTATAAACTCTAGCATAGAACCCTTTTATCACAGACCTGGTTGTCAAATATGAAAGACTTGTGGCCATTCCTATTTTCCCCCAAATGATTTTGATTTTATGTAAAGCAGTCAAGACCCATCATTGGTGCTATTTGCCCTCTTTCTTTCAGAAGAATTTTGGAAGAGTACAATAGGAACTAATTGATGTGGTTATTCTAGGTTTTGATCATGTGCTTTGCTTAGTAAGTAACGTTCATATTATGACAGTGAAATACACTGAAGTATTAGAAATTAATATTGTAAAAATAATGTACTTTCCTTAACTGCTGAGCTTTAATCAAGTATATGGAAAAAGGACGAGCATACTCGTCCTTTGCACGTAAGGGGTTAAAAGCGTTTTACCGAAAATACACACATTTTGACTCTTAAAATGTCCTTCGTTCTTGGAAAGGGTCGTGCCCAGATTACAACCAATGATCTGTTTCTTCTGTGCGCGCCACAACAATGTTTGATGTTGCGTGCTGGCCAATGCTTGGTGGGTTGTGCTGCTGGACAGTATGTTACTGCATGAGCAATCACTATTAATTAGAACTAAGAACTGCCTGAACCCCAGCACCCACATTAGAGTATATCCTTATCTCCGGCAGGATACACACACTGAAGAGATATGCCCAAATACCGGGATGCTCCCCATTTCTGTCACTTCTGCCCTTATTCTACTTTTAATTATAAAACACAGTCTCCCCTTCAACACATCTGTGATTTCCTCTGGTTGCACTGCTATCAGCAACGGCTGGGGTGGCTCTAGCAAACATGAGCAAGCAATGTGTTAGGGAGGATGGGTCAGGGTGGGAGGGTAGACGCAGAGGACCCGCAGAAAACAGAAACCACTTTGGATTACTCTCTGCCTGCACATTTCTCCCAAATAACAGGGACAAATAATTACTCACCGGCACATTGCACATTTTAAATTCAATTCCATGCAATAACACGTTAATAGCATTCTTTGCAGTTGGGTAAAAAGTCTTCCAAATCCAAGTGACCTCGCTTCATTTTGAAAGTTATGCAATTGTTGCCACGGTGATGGTCTAAAAAATTAGAGAACCCTATGTCCATCGCTGCCCCGCTTGCTCTACTGAAATGTCATATTGCAGAGCCGGTGGTCTGACCAGCATTGTGATTTTTAAAACCTGTTTACTATTCCTATTCAGCCCTCTTCTGCCCTTCCATTCCAAAGGTTATCCAGGCTCCTTAGCTTGCATCCTGCACCCCAAATGATTCCTAAAACACAGCCAGGCTCATCCCTCCTGGCCTCGCATGCCAGTATGGCTTCTGGACAAACAGACAGAGGTAGAGAAAGAGTTAAGGAGAGTGAGATGAGGAGGGATAGAGAGCGAGAGAGAAAAAAAGAGACTCCGGGTACAACCAGCTAGTGCTATTATTATTAACACATGGAAGTGATTAATGACCTCCTCTCAGCCAATCAGGATGCCTGGAGTGCAATGAATAGCTGCAGGTTTTGAATAACACGGCAGACATTTTGACTTGAGAAGCAGCCAGGCAAACAACAGACAGCATTTCTCTGCAGTCAAGAAACAGCTATGTAATTCCCCAGAAAGATTTCTTTTAACAAATTGAACACAACAAAGTGAAAGCTAAAACATGGAATAATGTTTTCACTTTTGCAGTGAAAAATCATTCACTTTAACATTGCCCCTAAAGCAAGCACATGCTCAAACTGTTCCAGCTCAAGCACGTTTCCAATTAAAATGCATATCTTAACAAGACAGCCTAGTTATTTGAATATTACAAACCTAAACTACAGATAATTGACCAACACATTTTGTGTGTTTTACTTAATATTATATTAACATTTTATAATTCTCTAGCACAGTTTCAACACCTTTGTTTCCCCATGTGCTAATAGCCTCACAGTCTCGGGAGGATAGCTCAGCGGCACGTTAACAGGTTCGATCCCCGGGTCCGCGCTTTGAAACCTCTAGGTATTAATGCGTTATAAATATCATATCATAGACCACGAGAGGGGTCATTATCACTTGGAATAATTAATCTTTCCCAATGTAAGGCCCTCAGCCTCACCGTGGGCCATACATGTCCATTATCCAGTGATAATGCCCCCTCCTCCGCTCTCCAGGGCTATATTACTGTTAACGTGAGGGGCACAAAGGGAAACTGGGTGCTCAGGTGCATCTGCATAACATGGATGTCTAATGGTTATACTTTATTAATCAGGGGGAGTTCAAAAGTGACAACATAATGTGTGCGCCACATCAACGTGTGTGTGTGTGTTTGTGTATGTGAGAGAGAGAGAGAGAGATGTGCACAGATGAATGTCTAGAGAGAGACATGCATAGGGAGGTGGACAGCAGGCTCGGACTGGCCTATAGGGCAATAGGGCAATGCCCGAACCAAAAACACAAAATGCCAGTGGTCAAAGTGGGTCACTTTTTTGGCCAAGTGGGGCAGTTTGATGAGTTACTTCGCTGTGGAGCTAGTAGTTTTGACCAGTGTTACTCAATAAGTATTCTTTAAAATGGACAATGGGCCTCATTATGACCCGGGCGGTAAGGGATTACCGGTACCGGTAAGGGTACGGTAAGGGATTACCGGTACCGGTAAGGGTACCGGTACCGGTAATCCCTTACTGGTCAATTACGAGGTCCCTTTGCGGGTCCCTACCATAACGGCTGGTTTCACCAGCCGTTCAGGAAGGGACCCGCAAAGGGACCTTGGAGGTAATTACGGTACCGCAATTTGCGGTAGCGTAATTACCGCCTTCCCCATTCCCATTGAGCCCTATGGGGCAAAAATGGGAATGAGGAAGGTCCAATGGTGAATGGGGAATTACCGCCCCGCCAACCTTGGAATGGGGCGGTAATTCCGCCATTCACCATGGCGGATTCCAGCGTCAACCATGGCGCTAATAGCGCCATGGTTAACGCCTGGGTCGTAATGACCCCCAATGTGCGTCACATTTTATCATAAAACTCCCCATTGGGTATCGTTCAAAGAGTGTCACAAAAGGAATGAATTCCCATTTACAACTATGGGCCACTTTTTCATTGGTGCCCCAGTCCGACCCTGATGGATAGACAGAGACAGAGATATGACACCCACCCATAGCTAGCTAGATAGATAGTCTGATAGCTAGATAGATAGCTATATAGATAGCCAGATAGATAGACAGACAGACAGACAGACAGACAGATAGATAGATAGATAGATAGACAGACAGACAGACAGACAGACAGACAGACAGACAGATAGACAGACAGACAGACAGACAGACAGACAGACAGACAGATAGATAGATAGATAGATAGCCCGATAGCTAGATAGATAGCCTGAAAACTAGATAGATAGATGGATAGATAGCTAGATAGCTAGATAGATAGCCTGATAGCTAGATAGATAGCTAGATAGATAGCCTGATAGCTAAATAGATAGAAAGATGGATAGATAGATAGATAGATAGATAGATAGATAGATAGATAGATAGATAGATAGATAGATAGATAGATAGATAGATAGATTGCTAAATAGATAGAAAGATGGATATATAGACAGACAGACAGACAGACAGACAGATAGATAGATAGATAGATAGCCCGATAGATAGATAGATAGATAGATAGATAGATAGATAGATAGATAGATAGATAGATAGCCCGATAGCTAGATAGATAGCCTGATAGCTAGATAGATAGATGGATAGATAGATAGCCTAATAGATATATAGATAGATAGATAGATAGATAGATAGACAGACAGACAGACAGACAGACAGACAGACAGACAGACAGATAGATAGATAGATAGCCCGATAGCTAGATAGATAGCCTGAAAACTAGATAGATAGATGGATAGATAGATAGCTAGATAGCTAGATAGATAGCCTGATAGCTAGATAGATAGCTAGATAGATAGCCTGATAGCTAAATAGATAGAAAGATGGATAGATAGATAGATAGATAGATAGATAGATAGATAGATAGATAGATAGATAGATAGATAGATAGATAGATAGATAGATTGCTAAATAGATAGAAAGATGGATATATAGACAGACAGACAGACAGACAGACAGACAGATAGATAGATAGATAGATAGATAGATAGATAGATAGCCCGATAGATAGATAGATAGATAGATAGATAGATAGCCCGATAGCTAGATAGATAGCCTGATAGCTAGATAGATAGATGGATAGATAGATAGCCTAATAGATATATAGATAGATAGATAGATAGATAGATAGATAGATAGATAGATAGACAGACAGACAGACAGACAGACAGACAGACAGATAGATAGATAGCCCGATAGCTAGATAGATAGCCTGAAAACTAGATAGATAGATGGATAGATAGATAGCTAGATAGCTAGATAGATAGCCTGATAGCTAGATAGATAGCTAGATAGATAGCCTGATAGCTAAATAGATAGAAAGATGGATAGATAGATAGATAGATAGATAGATAGATAGATAGATAGATAGATAGATAGATAGATAGACTGATTGCTAGATAGATGGATAGCCTGATAGCTAGAGAGATAGATAGCCCGATAGCTAGATAGATCGATAGATGGATGGATCAATAGCCCAATAGATAGATATACATATAGCTAGATAGATAGCCAGATAGATAGCCAGATAGATAGACAGACAGACAGACAGACAGACAGACAGACAGACAGATAGATAGATAGATAGATAGATAGATAGATAGATAGATAGATAGATAGATAGATAGATAGATAGATAGATAGATAGGGTTTTTCTCAATCATACTGCATTTCCTCTGAAATTTATGTGTCATCCAATGGAGTGAAAGCTCGACAGGACGTACACTATGGAATGTGGAGCTGGCCTTTGCCTCATCCGTCAGTATCATGCCATCCGCGTGCCTTGTGCCTGTGTTCCGCCATCAGCCGGGGTGTGCCAGAGGTTTCCCATCTGCCAGTTCAGCATTTCTCCATCCCTCGACAATGGGAACTGTGCTTGGGATCCCCATACATGAGCATGAGTCTGTATTGTGCAGGCATTTAACTCATGGGCCGCTCGCTATTGGACCAGCATCTCCCTCTCGGACTCTGTGAGCCAATAGCCTACCAGAATTAACCATTCATCGCCCCCTTGCCCTTCTTACTAGAGACCCAGCCAGTCTTTACTGATGCTTGCATCCCACATCAGCCAGTGTAGTGCTGCAGGCCCTGTTTGAGCCCTTTGCCCCTAAGGTCAGTAGCCCACACTCAGCACCACCCACTAGTTCATTATAGGCGCTCCTTTCTTCCTGCCACCCCCTCCCCACGGGTAGGAGCAGGTCTGTCGGTGTTGCACCGTTCAGAGCCTTCCAGACCGGAGGGGAGCAGGTGTTAGCTCTAATTTAATGGCAGTTTGGTTGATTGATAATTATTTTACTTATAATGTGCCATATGTCCAGTGAAAGGGCCTGAGGGGGAGATGAAGGGGGCTGGCGGTACACGTGGAACAGACACAAACAAACTCAGTACAGAAACGAGCCCTGGCAGATCATGGCGGAACACTTACAGGTCTGCCTGGCGCAGGAACATTCAAACGTCACTCCTCAGTGACTGAGTTTATAGAGTAGACTTACAGCATTCATCCAATAAGTTTACTCAGAGGAGGGACTGCAGCCTTCGCCTCTCCAGGTGTTTTGGACTACAATTTCCATCAGACCTAGTCATCATAGGCAATGGGGAGGGATCATGGGAGTTGTATTCCAAAATATCGGCAGAGCCTTGGTTGAAGACTCCTGAGTTAGAGAAAGGCACAGGAAGTGTGTCCGCCCTTTGCCTCAGCCTTTCCTCTCGCTTCCTTCAGTAAATGCAACCACTTTCCAGAAGACGGCTAGTGGCTGGTGCGAGGTGTCCACGTGGCCCATCTCAAGGAAAGAATTCCATAAATACCCACAAAACCATAGTGCTATGGGTCCCACAGTGGCTTGTTGTGGGGCAATCACGTGGCCCTGCTTAATTAATTTTTTCTTTCAATATTCTTAACAGAGCTTTTAGGTTGTCCCATACTCGGTATGACTAGCACATTTGAGAGGAGTTGCCGTCTGGCGAGGGTGTGAAAAACCTAGCTTTATTTCTTTTATATGATTTTTAACTGCATGAGGGTAATTCCATCTCATAAAGGGTGAGTGACCCCCCTTTCAGAAAGCTCCTTGCCAAAAGCATAGTGTACACGTGTGTGCTGCTACCTCAGTCTCCTGATCTGCAACTCCTGCTCGCAAAGCAGGTTCAAAGGTCGCAGATGCTTTGTGTCACAGCTGCTGTTGCAACAAAGCCACTGCCGACAGAGGTTGCATTTAAATCTGCACCTGTGATCCAAATCAATCATAATTATGATGGACTATCTGTCTAGTGGCAGGGTAATCTCTTATAAGCAATACTTGGGTTTTTGGTCAGGTGACTGCTAGTTCACACAGTTATGAAAGACGCATCAGATTTGTATCAAACTCATGTTAACCCTGTGTGCTCTGGCCAGATATGAAAAGGCTATGGGGATTCTAGCTAGAATGCCTCTCTGTACTCAGCCAGCACGACAATAGGCAGGAAGGCTGCATCTCTTTCACCCTTGGAAGGTTGTGTAACACCTCTGGAGCCCAGGGAACTCTCAGCAGAGGCACTCCTGGGAAGACTGCTTCAAAGAGGCACACCCACAAAAAAAAGGGCCAGCCTCACGCCAGGGTGTTGAATACCAAAGGGCCTTTGAAGATGGAGGATTGATAAGGGGGTCAGATTAGAACAGTCAGACAGAGCACAATGGGTTGGAGGATGCGTTCGGGGGGATAGCTCAGGGGCAACGTGCTTGCCTTGGAAGCAAGATGACACGGAGCACCACAGGTTTGATCCCCGGGTCCGCACTTAGGAACCTCTGGGTATTAAGCGCGTTATAAATAACCTAGCATATCATATCATATTTTGACTTTTTGTGGGATTCTCTTTTCTTCCTGTCTCATCCATTTCCTGGAGAGCAAAGCACTGTGGGTATGATGCAAGAAGGCAAAGTCACGTGTTACCTCAAGATGGATTGGGCCCCTTGAAGCAGGCTTGCTTTCATCCGCTCCCCAGTGGCTTTTGCCTTTATACGGAGGGGTCTGTCACTCTTCTATTTATCCCTTTTGACCTTTTGAGAGGAACAGGAGAATTTGTTTGGACCCTGTTGGGAGAATGGCCATTTCCAACGTCCCCCAGTTTTGAGGAGAAGTTAGGTATTCCAAGGAAGAGGCACAATATGTCCCCTAACTATCCTCAGGAAACATTGGAGTGATTGTTGTTAGACTAAGATATGCACTCTCTGCCAGCTGCACTAGTGCACAGGCTTCTCACTGGAGCTGAAGGACCAACGCAGGTTCCAGCTAGAATTTCCAGACTGGGAGTGAAGAGTAAAATGTTTCCTCTTGTTCCCCAAGCCCCTGGATGGGGACTCACAGCACAAGACGAAGCCATACAGCTGTATTCCTGTATGCTGACAAGTTGAACTGTCGTCAAATCCAAATCAAACACGGCCAAATACCTTTGATCCATTAGGAGCTGCATTGCTGCCTTTGGCACTTCTTCACTTCCCCCTCTCCCTTCACCCTGCACTTCTTGTGCTACACTTGCACGATCTAAATGACACAAGGCCTAGTAAGATTATCGTGTCTTCCCTTTGTCTTCCCTCCCCTGTCTTGTGGTGCCAAGACACACTTGGGGACAGGCGCATTACAAATGCCATATCATAGCACATCATATCATGCCAGCTGAGCATGTCAGCTGCTCCAGCTCGAGCAAGAAGCTCACTGCGGCTGTAGCTTTTGAACTGCCATGTCTCGAATAATGCATAGAACCACCATTATCTTTGTAAACAGCCCAAGCTCGACCATCAATCTGACCTTGGCTGCCGCATTGAACCGCATCACTCAAACACTGCATCACTCCGCCCAGAACTTCATCTCGAACCCAACACAACGCTGACTCCCTGCCTGGATTGTCGCGACCCACTGCATCTGAACCGGACTCAAACTGCATGCATAGCACTGTGTAACAGATTTTATGACACGCACACTCCAGCCAGGGACTTCTTCCACTAACAATCAATGTGGCGCACTATAAACATGCTTTAATTTTTATCTGAACCATGGGTTCTTGGTTTGAGTAGGCACCCAACCCGTCTCACACCCACCTTAACAAATACCCTGTGTCACAATGGACTATGAACCAGGCCGGTGCGTAACAATGAAATATTTATTAATTTTTAGAATTCAAAGAAAATCAAGCAAATAAAAATTAGGGCAGCAACCACCACTGTGTGGCAGTATACATGCAAAAATCCCCCAGTACAGTCACTTCACACTCCTAACATAAGATACATGCACTCTTAACAGAAATGGAAACAAAATCACTTTTCTTCACAATCATAGATGGCACGCAGGTTAAGCACTCCCCCTGCAACACTTCCCCCAAACACCTGCTGACTACATTCTTTGTAGCTGGAAAGCAGTGGCAAGGAGTCAAAAAGAAGAGGGGAAAATCAGATTGTGTATTTAGCCCACCATCCCAAGATAGGAGGCCAAAGAAGAAAATGAAAACCTTCAAAGGGAGCAAAATGGCATACTCAGATTTTACTTGTTACTTGTATCTCAGTTTACAATTGCGGTAGGATAGCTATGACAGAAATGTGTGTGGCTGCACTTAAGAGACAAGGAAGCTTACAAACTACTGAGCAGGGCACCAAGCAATGTGAACACAGGTGAGAAAATCGATTTTGGGAGAAAAACAATGCACAAGAAACACACACGGCAGAATTGCAATTCTTATTTTACACAGGCTTTAAAATGACACGCAGCTAAGAAAAGGGGCTTAGCTGTTAACATTGGAAATCAGTTTTTGGGATGAGAAACAAAGGCGCATAACAGGTAGGATTTTGAGGGAAAAGAAATATTCTTAAAGGGATTATGTTTGGGGTTTTTTATGGGAAAAAGGCAAATCGCAATTTAGAGAAACCACAATACATGGGCAAATTTGTTTTTGGTTGCACATTGACAGGTTCTACTGAGGCTATTTTTTAAAGACTATTGGCCTCATTACACTTAGTGTGGTAAGGGTTTACCGGTACCGGTAAGGGCACCGGTACCGGTAAACCCTTACCGCCTTACTACGAGATCCCTTTGCGGGTTGGTACTTTAACGCCTGCATTAAAAACCAACCCGCAAAGGGACCAGGGTGCTAATTACGGTACTGCAATTTGCGGCACCGTAATTAGCACCTTCCCCATTCCCATAGAGCCCTATGGGGCAAAAATGGGAATGGGGAAGGGCAATGGGGAATTACTGCCCGCCAACCTTGGAATAGGGCGGTAATTCCCCTTTCCTCCAAGGCGGTGCCGGTATTTTACTGGCTACCGTGTAATGAGGCCCTCTATCCTTAAGGAAAGACACTGCGCGCAAGGGGGTTAATTTCGAATTTTAACCAGCTTGCACTACATACCCCCTTACAGGGGAATTAATTTATTTCCAAATGGTAATAAGGACGTACACAGATAACTGAAATAATTATAAAGAAATTCACTGAAAAAACTTTGTTAAATGGATGTTATGGTTAAGTTGGACTAATAAAAACCTATGAAATTCAAAGAAAAAACTTTGTTAAATGGACGTTATGGTTCCAAATAAAACCAAAAAACCCCTGAAATTCGCCATTTATGGTAAGCTAAGCAACCATAACTCGCGCCACCACCGTGCACTGCTAAGGCTAACACCCAGGCCATCAAAGATGACATCACAAATGTCATTAAGGACATCACTGACAACATCACATATCTGGGCCACTTGTTTTTGTTCCTTGACATATATAGGCCAGTTGGTTTTGTTCACTGGCAGTCAGAATAATAAAATAAAAAAGGTGCTATATATCTAGATGTTAACCTTGTCATATGTTCTTTAAGTACTGTCCTTAGGGTTTAGTCTCAGCTCATGGTGCACATACATGGGGAGATGAGCAGGGCTCAAACACACAATTAATTGGTATACATGAAGATAAACTTTAATGTCATTAACATTTTCTGATGATGCTGTTTCTTTCTTCCTTACTTTAGTTTCCCTGTATGTGCCTCTGATTTGTATGCATTGTGGTGCTTCATATGTATTGTTTGTACCAGCACAAATGCTGTAAGTCTTGAATTGTTAGCTAGTTATTATATGTTTGACATTACTCAAAACTCTGATAAGGGACCATTCATTATTGTACTATCCAAAATTCCAATATTATAAATAGTGTACTTATATGGTGCATGCTGCAGTCATTGTCTATGTTTATATATGATTAGGTTTCTGTATTAACAACAACACTCCAATACAATGATATTAGATGAGTACATTCTTTAATAGATTAAGTAGTTCATGATAGGTCTCCCGATCACTCCTGACATCTTGTTATCAACAATATAAACACAACTCCTTGTAGAGACTTTTCAACAAAATGTATTTCACGTGTGATGTCATCAGTGATGTCATCAATGACATTTGTGATGTCATCTTTGATGTCCTGGGTGTTAGTCTTAGCAGTGCACGGTTGTGGCGCAAGTTATGGTTGCTTAGCTTACCATAACTGGCGAATTTCAGGGGTTTTTCGGTTTTACTTGGAACCATAACGTCCATTTAACAAAGTTTTTTCTTTGAATTTCATAGGTTTTTATTAGTCCAACTTAACCATAACGTCCCTTTAACAAAGTTTTTTCAGGGAATTTCAAAGGTTTTTATTAGTGCAACTTAACCATAACGTCCCTTTAACAAAGTTTTTTTCATTGAATTTCATAGTTTTTTATTAGTGCAACTTAACCATAGCGTCCCTTTAACAAAGTTTTTTCATTGAATTTCATGGGTTTTTACCAGTGCATGCTATTTTCCTACAACTTACTAATATCATACTTGCCCAATATAGCAATATTTGTGTCGAATTTCCAAAGTTTCACCTTAAAACTCTGCCATTTCCCACCATCTGGAATAATTTTTAACACTTCTATACATTTCTTGCGACTATTTCAACTAGTTTTGCATCCGTAGACGTCTACGAACATCTGACTTCATAGCGGACCTTCCGGACAGTGCCACATGACCATAGGCTGGCGCGCGGCATGATGACGTGTCTGAGAACCCGTCCGCACTTCACGATAAGATCTCTGCTTGGCGGACAGTTCAGAACTGCATTTTCTACTGATCTAGGAACTTCCAACTTAAAAATTTCCCTTGCACAACTCCAACACATATTCCTACTCATTATCCATTAACAATCTAGTACACAGTACATACTTTTAGCAAAACTGCTATTTATCTTAAAATGGCATCAGCTAATGCCATCCAGCTTCCCCAAGAGCCACCACCACTGCTGTAATCAAGGAGCATGAGAAACAGTGCCCCCTAACTTAGAAATAACACACACGCAACATTTTCCCTTGTCCACCTACCACTCCATATTAGTGTTTGGTTGCTCTTCCCTCATTTTCCTCCCCACCTTTCGTTCTCAGCTCTCCTGCCAAAATAAAATACATCCAAAAACAACAAATGACATATTCCTTTAGGAACCACCTTTCATAGTTAAAAAATAGAACTAAAAAAGAAAAAAATGTATAGACTCCATCTACTTTATATTTCTCAGTAAAGTACATAGACTAAATAAGATTTTCCAACATTTCCATTTGCATTTTGTGTTATACTAATGGGAATATTGTGGCGTTCATCCTCTGTTCCAGGGACTGGAATGGTGGATACCGGCCCAGCAGCCCAAGTTATCCATCCAAGCGAAGGGAGGGTGGATAACGAGGTCTCTGGACCATTATCCCCCCATTCCAGCACCTCAAATGGGGGATGAAGGCCATTAGCACCCTAGGTTCCCAAAGCGGGAACCCGGGGCGCTAAAAAATAGGATTATTTTTCCAACACCGGAACGCCTGTGCCGTCCCGTTGTAGGAAGGAAAATCCTTTTTATAGGATGGCCACCATGGAAAAGGAAGGTGAGGGTTCCATACAGGGCCCCTCTTCGCTTTCCATAGCAGTCTGCAGAAGGCAAAAAGAGAACCCTATGACCATATTACCACGAGCACATTTTTCTTCCCTTTCAAATGTATCCTAATTTCGAAAAACTTTACCACAAAGTCAGTCCCAGGTGGACATGGCCACTTTAATCCTATGTTTTGTCCCTTGTGGTCATGGCCAGTAGCCAGATTGTCTGGATCATGACCTCATTCCATGACCCGGACAATCTGGCTACTGCCCATGGCCACAGGCTACCCCTCAGTCACTAAAGGTATACCGCTATTTTTTGTAGCTACATTATGACACTTGTCAAATAATATAACACTGGCACATTTGCAAAACCATGCTTGTAGGTCCTTGCCAATGCTCCTTACGCAGGTTTGCTGGAAATCCACCCATGTTTTATTTTTTCAAAAGTGTCAAATGTATGCACATACAATCGTCATATAACCTAGCCCCCACTTGACAAAATCCATTCAGACTTTACGAAAACATCTAAATCTAGATCTATAATCTTTTTGCAAACCTTTGTGTAGATTTGTCAAATGGCACCACATTTATAAGCCTTTACAATATTTTGGGACCCCCACTCTAATTTTGCTCCCTCTTGACAGAATACGACCAAACTTTGCAAAAAACATGTATATCTTGATCTATTATCAGTTTGCCAAATGAAGTGTAGATTCATCAAATGGCACCTCATTTATAAGCCTTTCCATTATTTTGGGACCCTCGTCTAATTTTGCCTCCTCTTCACAAAATCCTACCAAACTTCGGAAGAACATTCATATCTAAATGTATTATCAGTTAACCAAATTAAGTGAGGATTCGTCAAATGGCACCTCATTTATAAGCCTTTACATTATTTTGGGACCCCGCCTCTAATTTTGCCCCCTCATGACAGAATCCCACCAAACTTTGCATACTCACTCAGAAACAGCCCAGGAATATACATGCACAATTCCATGGAGTTCCATTAAGTGGCGCCAAAGTTATATACATCCAAGAACTGCATTTCACCAACCTTGTAATGCTAAGGTGTTCGCAAACATTCACAGGACTGTTCGCGAACATCAGGGCTGTTCGTGGACTTTTGCGGCAAAAACACCTGTTTATTTTGCTTCTTACAACCATATCCCATCCCATCCTCATCACCCCTCAGCTCCTCAGAGATTATTTGATAAGTTTGACAAGTGGAATGCTGTGTTTTTTCATATGTTTTTACAGTGATGTCCGCGGACATTGGCCGCTGTCCGCGAATCCAAGATGGCGGGCATTTCCAAAAATCTGACGCACTTCACGCTCCTCACCATCCAATCAGCGAACACGTCGAATGTCTGTGGACATGACGCAAGCCGATTAGCCAATCAGGACACTGTCCGCGGAGCGAACAGGGAAGTGTGTCCGCAGACCGGACATAGGTATCACACATTTTTTGTGACCTTCTTTTTGGTCATTTTTTAAAATAACTACTAGATGGACTTTCACTAAATTTACAAAAGCACGCTTTCGGGACAAAGCCGCTGCTCCTGCTGCAAATTTGGTGAAAATCCATCCAGCGGTTTGGGCTGTAGGCGTGAGCAAAGTTTTTTCCCCATTCTATCTATGGGAAAAAAAGAAATGTTGGGACCCCTCCTATAACTTTTCCCCCCCTGGACCAAACCTCACCAAATTTTGCAAGAAAATTCAGAGTGGGCCATATACTTTTTTTTGCAAAGTTTGGTGAGGATTCGTCCAGGGAGAGCGAAGTTATAAGCTGCCCAAAAAGTGCTCCTACGGGATTAGCAACGTAACCATAACTACACGGCCCCTACCGTGGCCGTGTAATATGCTAACAGAAGAAACAGATATGCAGATTCCATATTTCACAGGGAATCGGATAATCCGATCACCAACTCTGTGCAAGGTAGTATCGCTTTTAGGCACAATTTCGCCTTTTTTAGGAGAAACATAATATATAAAATTCTGCAAACGGCTACACATATGCCCACCACTATTTTGCATATTTTGATCAGGTTTTATGTCTGTATCATTGATACTTCACCCAGAAATGCATTTTTCCTGCAATTCCAGTTCCCCAGGTGCTAGGAACATGTGCTTAGTCTCTTCGGGTTTGTCCATAACTCACATAAAATGCTGGCATAATATAACATTACTGCTTATTCAGAGCATTGGGAGAAATGTCTTAATATAAACATTTCTTTAAAGTCAATAGGCTGGATTAGTCACATGTGTGGGCGGTCCTTCAAACCTCCACAGCCAAATTGTCTTCCCCTGGGTCAGTCTGAACAAAGGGTTTCCATGACACCCTTTGCAGCCATGTAGCTGGGGCTGGGGAGGGGTGTCAAAGGAAATCACACCTCTTGGTGAAAATGTTAGTTCCGCTTGGGTCCTTTGTTCTTTTCTGTATGGATGCCGGCCAGTCTGATGAGACTGCAAACTTCCACACTTTGGGCTTTTCATATGCCTATGAGGGCTGGTTCACTTGTGGAGGTACTTTTTTCCCCATGGAAGGCAGGGCACCTTTGAAGGCAGTGCTTGGGCCAACCTGTTCTGCTGGTTTTTAAAGTTTTATTTTCTTTTTTTCTTTCAGCAGAAACCAAGTCTTTTTGGGCATAAATATAATTTACATTTTAGACCAAAACCCCCATTCCCACATATTTAATCCCATTTCTGTGTGAGCACAGGCTGTAATTGCATTTCACTTTCAAATGGCATTCTCCTGAGTTGCAAAAACACTGTTTTACACGTTGGTTAATTTTTCTTTTATGCCAAATTACAAATGCAGTATTTTCAGAACATAATTTCACTTCAATTAACCTTCCGGAGGGCTTTTACAGATACAGTCAGTTTCTGGACACAGATAGATATACTGCCAAGCATTTCTTTGAAATTGACATGGGAAAAAGAAACACTGCGTCATTTCTTTCATTTACTGAAGTTTGTGCGCATTGGTTTATAGCAAAAGAAAACACAAGCCGTATTAAGTGGAAAACCAAATTCTTTGCCTTTCAAGTGATTTCCCAGTATATCAGCTGTTCTGGAAATGTATTGCCTCACTTCTTGGTACTCAGCAGAAATAAAACATGCCAAGGTGGGTTTCCATGAAGGGCACAACTTTGCAAAGTTTTAAAATGAAATCCAGCGCAAATTGCAGAGCCGTCTTGGATATCATGTGTGCAGCTTAAGTATTCAGAAAACAGAACAGCAAATGTGGTGCCATTCAGCATGTAGGTCATTTTCAGAAGATTTAAATTGAGGTAAAACAATGTAGAGCACTTCTTTTGGTGGCATTCTTATATTCAGCGCTCGCCACACATATGTGCCATGGAAAGAGAAGCGCTGCAGTTTTTCTGCATTATTTCCATGCCGTTTTTGTTTGAAGGGGATTTCTGCAAGGGCCTTAAATGTACCCCACAACTGAGAAGCCTGGTTCAATGCTATCGAAAAGAACATATTCGGGTACATTTAAAAGGTCCAGAACCCATGGTCCATTTTTGTGATCCTAGAGACAGAGACAGATAAGTCATCCATTTGCACCCTTTTCTCCAAAAGTCCTTTTTTGCTATTTCTTTCCTTTCCCCCTGCTACATTACTTCTTGCTACATATACATTCTGCATATTTAGTATTATTTCCACAGGACTGGATTTTTGTTAGTGGATTTCTAGTACAGTTATATTGCATACTGGTGTGTTTGATTAATGTATGTATATGTTTATAGAACCTTGATTGGGCATTGCTTTATTTTGCACTCTTGTACTATTGGGTTGCTACGGTCATCCTATTCACACCCCTCTTAAGTGTCTAGTCTGCCTCCGCCCACATTACTACGACAGACAAAGGAGGTCTATCTCTTACCTGGGCCTGTTTTACCTTTATGATTGGGATCACTTTGGGTTTCTAGTAGTGTGAGGTCTGAGTTGGCGGTTTAGCCACAACTCGTCCTTGTACTTGTGCGGAGCAGGGGTCATTGCGTCACACCATCCAGTCCTGGTGCAATTCTGTATAAGTTGCTACTTGCAGCTTAATTTCTTACCCATTATAGATTTAAGTCTACCAGTAGAACAGCTAATCATGAATTCCATGTAGCAACTTTCGAGATCCGGAATAAGTCACTGTCTGATCAGTTTTTGAAAGAAGCAACCACAATGTGAAATCAGTGCTGCACCTGGGAAAACAACTCTGACATCAAGGAAAAGTCACATGGGCCTATTTGAGAAGTCAAGTCCACTGTTTTGAGCAAGTAGGATTTCTGTAGAAGCGCATAGGAAGGACTAAGTCTGATTGGTTACGTTATTCCAGATGCATCCGAAAGGTAGCAGACAAGATGGCGGAAACCATAGGAATATAAATAAAGATCTTAGTTAAATGTACGATAAAGCTGCCAGATAAGATGGAGGAAACTACAGCAATAGAAAGAACAATTTTAATTGGGCAACCCTCCATGGTGGCAGCTGGGAGAGGAAACCATAGAACTCTCAATAAAGATTGTATCATGGCACGTCCCAATGTTAGAAGACAAGGTGGTGGAAACTGCAGGAATCTCAATAAAGAGTACATCAAGACATGTCCCAAAGATGGCAGACAGATGGTGGGAACGGCAGGAATCTCAATAAAGATCATATCAAGACATGTCCCAATAATAAATGATAATGATATTCGAGGTGATGCAGTTGACAACCAGGGGGGCGTGAATCGATGGCGTTGGTGCAATCCAACCTACAGTGGACTAAAGCCCCTATGAGGATCCAATAGGTTTCACTGGGATGGAGGGGAAAATCCCTTTGAAAAGCCAAAAGAGTGAAGAAAGAGGTTTCACAAATGTGCTAACCTGAGCGTTAAGGCCTAAACTGGAGGATTTCCCCCCAGGATTATTCATAAATAATGAGGCCCAAAAAGGATGTCCGCCATCTTTGCTGAATGGATCTTAAGCCCACTGTTGCACATCGGCCCTTCTACAAAATCCACACCGGAGGCTAGTACATCAAAATCCTCGACAAGGCCACATCTGAGCATCATCCGAGTATCATCTGAGCATCATCTGAGCATCATCTGAGTATCATCTGAGAATCATTTTAGTATCATCTTAGTATCATCTGAGCATCATCCGAGTATCATCTGAGCATCATCTGAGCATCATCTGAGTATCATTTGAGCATCATCTGACTATCATCTGAGCATCATTTCAGTATCATCTGAGCATCATCTGAGTATCACCTAAGCATAATCTGAGTATCATCCGAGTATCATCCGCATACGATCATATGGGTGATACTGGAAGCCAAATGTTTCTGGCATTTTCAGAAAATGGATTAGATAAAAATGATATGGAAATGGTGAGAAAGGGGTGCCCTGTGCCACCTCACAACCCGCCCACATAGCAGAGGGTTGGAATTATCTGGGAGAGCATGATCCAATCTTCGAGTGGCCTATAATAGTCTGGCGGTGGAGTGGAAAGAACCTCCAGATAGCGCTTGCAGGTGGCATGTACTGTAGTACCATAACCACCGCCCCCTCCCTCGCTAGGATGGTGCCGGTGGCTCAGTTCCTGTCTCGCTGCATTGCCAATTAAAATCATGCAATCAAACACCTTTTACGGCATGTCTCTTAATTGTTGAAACAGTAAAGATTCTCTGCCGGCTCCATAAATCACCAGACAAGCTCCAGTGTGATATATTTTTTTATGCTGGTATCGGAACACCTCAGCGGACCACACCACGCAATCCAGCAACGCAGTAAACCTTGCAATTTCCTGTCATTTACTGGTGCACCGAGCCGCAACTCTGCGCACCCCCGCACTCTAATTGCAAATCTATTCCTGCAAGAAATTCAATAATGCAGCTCTCAAACCTATCGAGTGTGCACTAACTGTGCTTTTGTGAACTATTGCCACGACACAAACCTGATCCGCGCAGTGGAGCAAGCAATAGAATCATTAGGCAAAAGGAGCAGAGGGTTGGGAATCTTGAAAAAGCTAAATTGGTGACCACCCAACAAATGTGAATTATGGCAAACAGAGAATTCAAAGTGTAGAAGTAAACGGGTGGCGATCGGGCAGACCTGCCGGGCAATGCCAGGACCGTCATCAGGGAGGGGTCAGGGGGGGGCATTTGCCCCAGGCTTTGCACTATAAACTATATGCCTCTTCTAAGACAAGCATTAGGGAGGTGCAGAAGATAACTGAACAAAGTGAAGGAGGATATCCAGGAAATGGAGACTGAAGTGCAACGAAGGATGCCTAATAGACTTGGCACTTAATATGGACAATGAGAGCACCGGTGATATGGGTGGTACCGGGATGGATGGTACCTGATAATGACATACTCGTGGCTCTCAAGGGAACCTCTGCTGAAGACACTGGTCACCATTTTACCTTTGTGGAAGTTTCAGCCAATCAGCTACAAATGATTTTTACTGAATCCATTTCGTGGCATGTGGGTTTTGGACATCAAAGGGCCTAGTTTAATGTTCAGCGGATTGAAAAATCTGCCAGTTCTCCGCCAGCGGAAACAACCCCATTTTAAGTTAGCGCTAAATGGCTTTACCCTAGCATTCCACTGTAAAAACATGTGATTCTGCTGACTGGACCAAATACGTGACAGCATGCCACTGCAAACACATATTTTCATGCTTCCAGTGCCCAAAGTATGCGAGCGTTGCCAATTTAAACACACATTTTCATGCTTGATTGCTTGGTGTGCCAAACAATATAGGTCAGCATTGGCCTGCAAAACCCTTGGACACTGCCTGTGCCCAAAACATGCCAATATTGCCACTGTGAAATTGCATTCAAGTTGCCTGTGCCTGATATATGGTAGAATGGCACGGTGCAAACCCATTTACATCCTGGCTAGTCCAAATATATGCCAGCATGCCTCTTTAAAAACATATATACATAATGACTGTGCCTCATATATACCAGAGTGACACAGTAAAAACGCATACTCTTGTTGGTTGTTCCCCATACATGCTAGAATGCCACTGTAAAAATAAATGGTCATTCTAGCTATGGTCACCAAAATTGTGGGAGCCCAACTACTGAAAGAAAACAAAGCCAAATAACCTGTTATCTGATGATTGCCATGCAAATGGTGTGAAAGGTACAGTGAGCCTAATAATGGTTCTAGACCCCCTTTGGAGACACCAGAGACACCAGAGAGACACAGCTTCACCTAGGTGAATTGCCTAGACTTGTGGCTCTGGACTATCCTTGTGGGAGGGACTAGACTGGTGTGCAAAGGATTATTTAGCCACTGTGAAAGGTACAGTGAGATAAAAACATAGTGGTAGAGCCTCCTGAGTGGGTACCATCACAGAGAAGAGATTATTTGAATGTTTTTATTCTGAGGCAAGAGGCTCCACCAATGTTCACAAATCATGACAGCTGTGACTCATATATGCCGGCATGTCACTGTACAACACATTTTCCTGCCAGAATTGCCCATTATCTGTTGTAAACACACATCTTCATGTGTGGTGCTGTGCCCAACAATAAATGCCGTAGGTGCCCTGCAAAACACATGTATATACTGCATGTACCTAATACATGCAATATTGTCACTTTCAAATCATATTCATGTTGCCTGTGCCCAATATATGCTACAATTCCACTGTACAAATACATTTCCATGGTGGCTGTAGCCAATATTTCCAGCATGCCATTGTAAAAACACATTTTCCTGCTGGTTGTGCCAAATATATCCCAGTGTGCCACACTAAAACACATGTTCGTGCTTTATTTGACCAATATATGCCAGCATGCCACTGTGAAACCACATTTTCTTCTTGACTTTTTCAAATACATGCAAGAATGCCGCTGGAAAAAAACACATGTTCATGCTAGCAAATAAAGACCAGTGTTGCACTTTCTTTAAAAACAAAATGTCATTATGTATATGGCAAATACATGCAAGTATTTTGATGGGATGAATACATTTTCATGCTGGCTGCACCCAAAATGAATGCCAGAATGTCCATGCAAAACACATTTTTATGACAGAGTACCAGTCATTTCATTTGCAGAGAGTTTGCCTGCAACATTCTGCTTCTTTGTATTAGGGAGCAAGTGAAACACACTCCCTAATGCAAATGAAGTCCAAATCTTGCAGGCCTACAGGGCCCTGAAGAGGGGAGGGGAAGTGCTCAGTCTCCCATAATACACCCACTTGACCTGTTGAGGGTAATCTGAGCAGAATCCAGTGGAAGTGCAGCTTCTGGTGTTCTGTTCTGCTCCGGTGGCCAGCATGTTATATTCCTGAGTCTGTCAGAGACACTTAAATAGTGCATCGGTTACTAAGTTTGAAAAGGAAATTTTGAAATTAAAACTATGAAACATAAAAATGTGAAAAATGTTCAAAACATACAGAACACAATATTTGCCAGCGTGAAGAAGGGAAGGCAAATGAGAGTGAAAAAAACAGGAGCAATGAGGCGCATAACGTATATTTAAAAGCAAAATCCAAAAACCAAGCAAGCAATGTTAATGTTAAATGTTAATGTTAAAGGTATTTGTACCGTGCTCCGTCACCAACAGAATTGGTTCCCAGGCTCTCAGAAGAAGTAGGCGGGAATGGGTTAACCGGGTCAAGAGGGTGTAGAAAAGTGAGTAGGTGGTGTGCTGTTGACACCTTCAGTTCGGTTTTCACTGTGCGCTGAGCTTTGGTGTGATTATCTGACCGATGCGAGACCTAGTGTGCTGTTGGTGCGGTTTGTGTGTTGTTTGTTTATTGTTGCGGTGTGGTGAAGTGTGTGCGGTTTGCTGAGCGAGAAGAGGGTTGCGTGGATTTTCGTGTGAGTTAAGTATGCAGAGATTTGAGCATAGGCTCAGTGGGTTATATGTCTCTTAGTCCTTCTAATTCTTATTTTATGGATCCGGTTGTGCTATAGGTAGGCATATTTTCCACTTTTCTTTCCTGTCCTTCTAATTGTTATGAATGATGGCGTGGCACGTTCCCAGCTGTGTTGTTTTGAATTGAGTGTAGTAGGTAGGGGCGAGCCCTGTCCCCCACTCTGGTATTGGTGTTGTAAATTAGCAATCGCTCACTCCCTTGCTATCTATTTCCTGTCGGTGGTCCATTCTTGCCTGTGTGTAGTTTGTAGGCCAAGGTGTTATTGATATATCATCCGTGCCCTTCCATCCCGATCTATCTGTGATCTTTCTTTGGTATCGTTATATCATATCTATCCCTCAGTTGGTAAGTTAATATGTCTTAGATTGTTCTTCCTTAACTTCCGTTTATGGATGGTATTTTTGGGGATTGGTATGGTCGGTTTCTTCTCCCAGCGTTGTTTCATCTGTGTATATGCCCCCATAAGCGTATTCCCCATAAGCAATGAGAAAACGAATACATTTTACCTTGTAAATCTAGAGTGTAGGGTTTTTTTAAAAGGCCTGCACTCCTGCTGGACAAAAATAGACTTACCATCTACATTTACATAGCCAATGGCAACACAAAAAATGATTCAGCATCATTTTTAAAACGTGCTTCTGTGTAATGAGAACTGTGATGCAGCAAATACAGACAGCCTCTGGGATCAACTGCACATGCTTCAAAACAGTGGCGTGTCCAGGGAGTGGCCTGGGGTGGCACATGCTACACCTGGAATCTGATTGGCCACCCCAGGTGCCACCCCATAATACTAAACAATGATCATCATGGGGGTCATTACGACCCAGGCGCTAATTGCGCCAACTTTACTACCATGGTGTAAACTACGTTTACACCATGGTGGATGGCGGATTTACCGCCCCATTCCAAGGTGAGTGGGGTGGTAAATCCCCATTTCCCATTTTCCCTTCCCCATTCCCATTTTGGGAGTGGGGAAGGCACTAATTACGCCACCGTAAATTACGGTGGCGTAATTAGCATCATGGGAGGTTAGCGCCATGGATTTTAACAGCTGCTAAAAGCAGCCGTTAAAATCAGAATAGGCGTTAAGGGTTAACGACGGCGTTAACCCTTAACGCCTGGGTCGTAATGAGGCCCTATGTGTGTGTGCTCGTACTTCATGCCAACCTTGCATACGTCAGTGCCCCACTTGGGCCACCCCAGTCAAAAGAGCCTGGACGCGCCACTGCTACAAAGATACTGTGAGACCGCTTTTATGCTCCAAAAAATATTTATCATCATTAGGAGGTGTTTGGTCCATATTTGGTGGCCATGACTTTTCATGACCATAAAAATGAAAATGGCTCCAAACCTTACCACAAATAATAATATAGCCTGGGTACTTATAAATGTTGCTTTTAGGAGAGGAAATGGAACAACATCATTTTTTGCAGAAACTGATTGTCACCAGTGTTCCTTACGTGTTCCTTACGTGCGTCCCTGACCTAATCGTAACTGTGATGCCGCTAGAATAAGCAGCCTGTGAACACAGTTGTGCAGTTGTGCATGCTGCAGAAACAATGTTATGTATTTGTTTGGTTGGTGCTTAGTGGCTAATTTAGGGATTATGGTACATTTGAGTACATTTTGGTAGTCATGGATTTCATCAGCCTTTACAGTTTCACTGCAGCCATTATTAGTGTCTCAATGTTTCTGATTCTCTCCACTGCCATTGTGTTCATCACTGATAGCCCGACTTTACACTTACATAAGATAGAGCGCTGCGAATGAAGGGCCCGAATCATGGAATTATCTGCACGGAAAATAAGGACTTTGTGCGCCAAACCGCACGCAAAATCCTGTTTGTCGATTCATGGACTTGACTGTGCAGGACTTTTTCGTACTTTGCATGGACCTTGCGCAAGCTCGGCACATCACTGTGAGAGGCTGAGTGCCTTGCACGAGACACCATGCAGAGAGTGGCCGTGGCTTACGCAGAGGGCAGGGTAGGGGGTGGAACGCGGAAAATGAGGAAGAACAAGGGAATTATGTGGGCGTTACGAGGTACAGCCCGCAGGCAGTCCATCGCACACCCACTATTGCGCGGAATGATACGTATTCATGGATCAGACCGTGCAACCTCTTGGTGGGGAAATGGCCAAGCAAAGCCCTCATACTATATGCCACACAAAGGCAGGCATACAGACACTTGCACATAGGATTCACTGAGCAGAAGTAAGATCGGGCGACAGATTTAGGGGTGCGTGTACGCAGCCGAGGTTCCGATCTAACATAGGTGTGCGCGTACACAGTGTAGCAGGGTGCAGGATCGGTTAACAGGGGTTTGCACGCAGATTTTCTCATGTTTACCTGAGTTACAATAAATTGTATGCATGTTGTTGGTACCGGTAAAAGTTCTGGGGACCCCCACAGGATCTCGGAGCTGCAGGTCTGCTTGCAGGGGACCTTGTGCACTGTTTAAAGGGTGAATGTATTTGAGCTCGGAGGAGCACGCAAAGGTAGTTATTTCTGGCTGTTTTTGCTTTGCATGAGGGCGTTCCAGCCGTGACTTGTGTATACGGTTACTTTGTGCAAACAATTCCATGAATACGGGGAGCACGCAGAAAAACCTCTGCGCGCAGGCTCATGCAGAGTCGTTCTCAGCGTGCAGGGTTTGCAGGATCTCTGCACACTTTTCCATGAATAGGGCCCTCCCTACGTGTATTCTGCTGAGATCTGCGCATTATCTGAAGGTCGCATGTCCGATTCTCCATAATGCTTGCTCAGCCTCTCATTTTTTCTAGTGCTGATAAAATGTGTAAACATTTCGGTTAGGTAGAAATATGTGTGCAATAAAGTGCTTTGGCAAATGCAATTTTCAATTAGTTTGTTACTTTTATTCAAATCTGCAAGGAAAAAAATCAGAGGAAACATTTAATGAATGCCATACAACTTTTGATAAACATGCTGTGACACCGTATTAAATGGTACGACATCTGTGGTGGAAGAAATTTGTAGTCATAAGTAGTGTTTTTATTTCTTCTGCTGCGGTGCTGGAGAAAACACGTGAGCACAGCACGCATATCAGCGCGGACCATGATACGGTTGTGACATGACCAATGAAACAAGGCACTTCTAGTCCTGTCCATGGGACTCGTGCAAATAAATTCTATCCCTCCCATTGTCTGACCATTACAACAAATGCTTTGGGAGACACAAAAAGGAACTTCTCCAGTGGCTGAAGATTTCCAAAGCAAAGTATTTCCTGCAAACTTGGCTCATGGTATACAAACTGACAAACTGTTTGACAGTTTGGCTGTTGAAAAGAAATAGACAAACACAGACAGTTTGTAATCTAAAATTGCCGTAGGCCTTAAAATAACCTTCTGGACAGTCACTCACAGACCACCTGACCTTGAGCACATGAGCACAAGCAATATCTAGACACCCAGATCACCCAGAAGAGCCACCCCTCAGAAGGGGTTTCGGCCACTCCTGGAAAGCTGCAACCTGAAGATAAAGCCCAGGACTCTTCAGTGGATGTGGAGCAAAGCTAAGACAGGATCAAAACAGGGGCACTTACCATAGACGTTCCTTCATTTTATTGACTATTGACTGGATCATTACCTGGGAGGGAACTGGGTATTCCGAGTGGGGGTCGAGTGTAAGAAATCCTATTCATCGCTGGACTGACCGCGTGTTTATTTTTTTTTATCACTGCTCCCCCACAAGAATAGTATCTCAAAAAGCAAGCGAAGAAACCAGCACCTCGAGAACCCAAAAGCTGCTCTCAAAGCACTTTTAGTTATAGCAAATTCCGGTCTTGTTTCAAGATGATGGGAAGCCTTCCTTGTTGATTCAGCTTGAAATATTTAGCTCAGAAACCCCTACCAGCAATTACCTGAAATCATGTTATGATCTTCAAAAAACAAAAGGATATTTGATTCCTGAAAGCCTGACTCATCTTCTCTGTGTCACATATTGTCATTTTACAAAAGAAAATCATCAGGTTTAATCAACTACAGCATAGTTCTGGGTATTATTTGAGAATCATTGACAAATATGTGATCAAAAACCTTTATACCAGATACTAATGGGGACAAACTAAAATCATTGTAAACAATAAGAATGGGTAAGGGGCATTTCACTGGGGCACAAGTTCAGATGGGCAGGTAGAATTGTTGATGAAGCCAATGAAGCTAGAAGACCACAATGTTTTCACCTTCATTAGTACCCGGCGAGAGACAATCAGAATGCAACAAGCATTCTGATTGGCTCTCGCCGGGTCATTACCCGGCCGAGAATCCTTTGATTCTCGGCCGGGATTCCAGCCGCCTTGTCCTCGGCGGGGGGCGTGGCAGCCCTTCAGCCAATGAGGAGGCTCGAAGCGGGGCCATCCCCTCTCTGAGCCTCGCCATGGCTGGAGGCTTCCTTCGTCCCCCGCCAGGGACTCGGGTAAGATTTTTTTTTTCCCCAGCCTTTCCTCCCTCCTCCCTCCTCCCTTCTCCCTCCCCACCCCACTTACCTTCTATCCCGCGGTCTCCGGCAGGGGACGATGGAAACCTCCAGCCGTGTGGAGACTCGCTCCAAGCCTCCACACGGCTGGAGGCTTCCATCGTCCCCCGCCGGAGACAGCGGTATGTTTTTTTTTTTTCTTCCTCCCCATCCCCTCCTGACCCCACTTACCTTCTTTTTTCTTCTGGTCTTGGAAGCGTCCGCTCCCGATGGCCACCAGGGAAAAGGAAAACGGACTACGTTTTCCCTTTCCATGGCGGCGGCCATTTTTTTGCCATTTTTTTTTTTCTTCTGTTCCGAAACGTGTTTCGGAACAGGAAAAAAGTAATTAGTAGCCCAGTCTAACGGGGTGGGGTACTAATGGCAATAAGCCACGAGGTGGCGGGCCAATACCGCCCGAGGGGGCATTACCTGGGGCGGTATTGGCCCGCCACCTCGTGGCTTATTGCCACAATAACGAATAAGTGCAGAAGACGCAGAGTGAATTATTAAAGTGAAAATCTGGATCAAATTAACTGTGAAGGTTGGAACTTGCAGTCTGAAAGCAATGTGCTTAAAAACGGCATACTGTGGTTTGATGGCTCTTGCTTACTAAAAACAAAAGAGAGGGGGCTGGGAAAGGTAATAAGAGGACACATGAAACAGGATGGTAGGGAAGAAGATTTAGTGCTGTAAGAGATGCGAAGGCAGAATATAACACATTGATTAGAGCGAAGGAGCCGGAGCAGCCTGGTTTACAATGCTTGATAAAATCAATGGCGGTAATGAAATGGAATGTAAAGTGGTCTTGTATAGCGCACCTCTGCTATTTTGGTGGATTTGTTGCACATGTCTATGCAAGAAAAGGGGAGGAGGTCTGGGGTGTTACTGGGATAGACGAGAAGGCAGATGTGAGTCCTGAGGGGCTGATGCATGCCGGCCGAAGGTGCGCGTGTCCTGGGTATCTAAGTGTTTTGTAGTTGTGACTCTCTGGTGTGTGTTTCATCCAGACGGGAGAGCCCAAGATCAGTCAACTGAAAGTCGGCACTGCGTGACCAGGTGAGCCGGCGGCATTGAGAAAGGTGATGGTAGAACTAGTAATATGAGCAATGGCATTGCTCCGTTAATGTGCTATGATATGATATGATAGGTTATTTTTAACACGCTTAATACCCAGAGGTTTCTAAGCGCGGATCCAGGGATCAAACCTGTGCTATCCTCCCGAGACAATGTGCTCTTTTGAGGGTAGATCCTTCCTATGTGTGTGGGTTGACTGAATGAGTAGTGTTAGGTGGTAGGAGATGTTGAGTTGGTTAATGGTGGTAAGGAAGGAGATTGGGATTAGTGAGAACTCCCATCATAGGAGCTTCGAGGCTAGACTGAACCTTTTCATCTCCCGTATGTTGCTAAACTGGCACAGCAACTTTGTGGAGCTGCTGGCCACCAAAATTAAGAGTTCTCACCATTCCAGATCCACTTAATGAGGGTGTAGAGAAGCCAACCCTGCAGACTCAATCTCCAGAGTTCCTTGGTTGCGTCATTGTGCATGGGTGTGTAGCATGTTGGTCACAGCAACCAGAGGTGATCCCGTCTCTGTTTTGTACTGGGTTGTGAGTTTGTTCTGCTTGCTGTTATTCACACCGTTCCGTCTTCAATCCATGCATTTGGTGTTTGTTCGTGAATAATAAAGTAAAAGGTCTGAGGTATATGGCCTAAGCAGTTGCATTTTCACGTATGTCATTGTTTTCAACGGGTCGGTGTATTTGTGATTGGGTGGCTTTTGGTTGAGGTTGTTCCGGGGTGCTTAAATGTGGTCTGGTGTTTATGGGTGCTATACTAGTGTGCTATTTCAATAGTCTGGTTTTCTGATTTTGTTGGTGGTTTTCTTCTGTGTGTAGGTGCCTCAGGATAGTGTGCCAGAGCTTGGTTGAGAGAAGATAGAACGTCAATCTACCATGTTATTTCTGTTTGAAGCTTGGCATTGTTACTAAGAATGTGTCGCTGGATCTGAGCGCTCTGGTTGGCATGCAGTCCATGAATTTCCTTGTGGTGGATTCTGGGCCCTTGTCACGGAAGGTGCTGTTGGTGATCCCCAGGGTTTTTGATTGGTTCCTGTGTTTGATCGGGAGCCAGTGGAGCGTTCATGGAGCCAGGGTGATGTGTTCCCATCTTTGGTTGTATGAAAGGAGTCTAGCTGCCGCATTTCAGACTCCTTGTAGTCTGTTCAGTAAGTTGCCGGGGAGCCCCAGGTAGAGACTTACTGCAGTCTGGAGAGTACCAGTGCAGTGAAGGCCATTTTCCTTTAGTCGAAAGTCAGGCAAGGCATGATGTGCCAGATAGAATAGAGTTGAAATAAACTGCTTCTTACAATGGCATTTATCTGCTGTTCGAAAATGATGGTGCTCTCCATCATAAGCACAACATTTTTGACTGTTGCAATTGACTGTGGGCAGGTGTCCAAGTCTTCTTCAGGACAAAAAAGTGGTGTGTGGTGCGAGAACGTGGTTCTGAAAATCATCAGTTTGGTTTTGGTTCGGTTGAGTTTGTCTATTTGTTGTCATCTATGAGATGACATGCGCAAGTCATGGGCTAATATCCATTTTGTTTACAAAAGCTTGGCTCAGAGGATGACTTTCAATAGATCGCAGTACGGTAGCTGCTCATGCTGCTTACGAAACCCTGACCCAGAATCAGGTAATCTATGAATGATTTTGTACCATGTTCCCTACAAACACAGAGTGCACTCTGGGTGAAAGAGGTGGTCCCCTTCTGTCCACACTTATGTTCAGAGGGGTGTGCCTCTAAGTACCAGCCGAGAGGTCGGCTATCCTAGGCCAACCAGGACTCCACAGTTCTGCAGGATCACCACAGTTTAGGAGGGATTCTGACTTCGAGGCTTTCAGTCATAACACTACAGATGGTAGCTTTGCCTCATTGGCTCCTCAACCAAGCCCATACACTAGCAGGCCGATTCATGGAATAAATGTGCGCCGAAAATCCCGGCGCAGAGGGGCCAATACGTGCGCTGCGCCGAAAATCAGCGCAAAGCGCAGGGAAACCAGCGCACGTCGATTCATGGAAGTCCGTGCGCAAGAAAAGCAGAGGACGTGCGCCGAAAAAGCGCGCGGCGCAGGCCGGCGCACAGGTCAACCAACGTCGTGCGCCACGGCCACTGCGCCATCACTCCGAGCGCAGCGCACAGCTCTAAAGTAGGCGGAACACAGGGCGGGACACTCGGAATGGGGAATAAAATGGGGCACAACACTCGGAATGGGGAAGAATGTGGGCGGCACGGGGAAAGTTCAGGAGGCAAGTGCGCGGAACGCCCACACGCTCGCATACAACACGTATTCATGGAATAGAATAGGGCAAAAAAGCGCACGCTCAAAGCAGCGCACAGGCACAAACAGGCACAAACACGACCGCCACAAGAAAGCAGGCGGTAGCGTTTCTGCGCCTGCAAGAAATGTGCGCTAAAAGGCGCGCCAACAAATAGCACCTATATACAGACATGACCAATGTACAATACTGTTGCCCTCCTGGACAAATGACGTACAAAGGGGTACCCACAAACACAGACACGCGCAGAGAGAAAAAATAAACGTGTGCGTGCATACCGGGGTGCGCGGTAAGTTCCACACGCGATATGGGCTGGGCGGGTACGTGGATTGCAGGAGTGCGCGGGAAGTTGCACACGCGATATGGCAGGGAACGTGGATTCGAGGGGTGCGCGGGAAGTTGCACACGCGAAATGGCCGGGTACGTGGCTTTCAGGGGCGCGCGGGAAGTCCCACACGCGATATGGCAGGGAACGTGGATTCGAGGGGTGCGCGGGAAGTAGCACACGCGAAATGGCCGGGTACGTGGATTGCAGGAGTGCGCGGGAAGTTGCACACGCGATATGGCCGGGTACGTGGTTTTCAGGGGCGCGCGGGAAGTTCCACACGCGACATGGCCGGGTACGTGGATTTCTGGGGCGCGCGGGAAGTTCCACACGCGATATGGCAGGGAACGTGGATTCGAGGGGTGCGCGGGAAGTTGCACACGCGAAATGGCCGGGTACGTGGATTGCAGGAGTGCGCGGGAAGTTGCACACGCGATATGGCAGGGAACGTGGATTCGAGGGGTGCGCGGGAAGTTGCACACGCGAAATGGCCGGGTACGTGGCTTTCAGGGGCGCGCGGGAAGTCCCACACGCGATATGGCAGGGAACGTGGATTCGAGGGGTGCGCGGGAAGTTGCACACGCGAAATGGCCGGGTACGTGGATTGCAGGAGTGCGCGGGAAGTTGCACACGCGATATGGCCGGGTATGTGGTTTTCAGGGGCGCGCGGGAAGTTCCACACGCGACATGGCCGGGTACGTGGATTTCTGGGGCGCGCGGGAAGTTCCACACGCGACATGGCAGGGAACGTGGATTCGAGGGGTGCGCGGGAAGTTGCACACGCGAAATGGCCGGGTACGTGGATTGCAGGAGTGCGCGGGAAGTTGCACACGCGATATGGCAGGGAACGTGGATTCGAGGGGTGCGCGGGAAGTTGCACACGCGATTTGGCTGTGAGCTCCCAGGCATTACCTGTACACCCTCCACGGCCCCTGCAGGCAGCACACACCACAGGGAACTACCCTGCACACCTGCTCATGTCTCCCACCACCCCCACCCCCAGCACTGTGGGCAACCTGCCAGCAGGCCCCCACCCATGGCCAACCCATGTCTCCCACCACCCCCACCCCCAGCACTGTGGGGAACCTGCCAGCAGGCCCCCACCCATGGCCAACCCATGTCTCCCACCACCCCCACCCCCAGCACTGTGGGGAACCTGCCAGCAGGCCCCCACCCATGGCCAACCCATGTCTCCCACCACCCCCACCCCCAGCACTGTGGGCAACCAGCCAGCAGGCCCCCACCCATGGCCAACCCATGTCTCCCACCACCCCCACCCCCAGCACTGTGGGCAACCTGCCAGCAGGCCCCCACCCATGGCCAACCATGTCTCCCACCACCCCCACCCCCAGCACTGTGGGGAACCTGCCAGCAGGCCCCCACCCATGGCCAACCCATGTCTCCCACCACCCCCACCCCCAGCACTGTGGGGAACCTGCCAGCAGGCCCCCACCCATGGCCAACCCATGTCTCCCACCACCCCCACCCCCAGCACTGTGGGCAACCAGCCAGCAGGCCCCCACCCATGGCCAACCCATGTCTCCCACCACCCCCACCCCCAGCACTGTGGGCAACCTGCCAGCAGGCCCCCACCCATGGCCAACCCATGTCTCCCACCACCCCCAACCCCCCATCCACCTGGGGCACCCTCCACCAGGCCCCCACCCATGTCCCCCTGGCCCCTGGTCCTGACGATACACAATAATGGCAGTAATGACCAGCATACCCAGCACAAACACCCAGGCAAGGATTGCATGCACCCACATAGTGAATGCAATCACATGACACAACCCCAAAGGCAAGTAAGCAAAAGAACACATGTCCGCCACACACACATACACAATGGGTGCAAGTCAATGTCAAAACCCATATCATGGCATGTAAGAAACCAAAGAAAAAATGACACAATTGTAAGATAATATCAAAATGTATTAAAAATAAAAATAAAGTAAACTCTGACAACTATCTGGTAAAGCAAATAAAAGGTCCATGTCCGGGAACAAAAATTAGAAACCAAAAAACAAAGGATAGAAAAATGAATAGATTTTGTCCAAAGTAAACACATGTAGAATGAAATGAAAGATAAACCATTACGACATGGTGTGACCAATATGAAAGTTAAAAAATTATTCTCACAAAAAATAACTATATTTACAGGATTGTTCAAGGGTCCATGAGCCCAACACCACAAATTAAACCTAATACTAACTATTTAAAAAAATATGTACAAAGAAGTGGCCATTGTCCAAGCGGTCCAAAAAAAAAAATTTAAATAAAGGAAACCTAGCACTAACTAACTAAAAAACTATATACAAAGGCAGCGGGCTAGTCCTGCGGCTCACTTGGTGATGCTGGCCAGGGCATCCTCGAACTCCACGTCAATGTCCTGGAGGCGGGACTCAGTCCTGGCCCCGAGGTCTCGCAGGGACAACCCCATGTGCTCTCCAAATTCCCTGCGAGCCTCCTCGAGGCACTCAGCCCGCCTCAATGCCTGATGCATGGAGATCTCCGCCCTGGCCATGGCGAGCCGCTCCTCTTCCGCCCGCTGCCGCTCCGCACCTATCCGCTGGCCAAACTCCTCCCACACGGAACACACCGCCATGCCAGGGTTGCCCTGCCCTCCGGCCGATGCCTGCCCCTCCGATCTTGATGGCCCTGAGCCATGATGCCTCCCACGTCGAGCCCGCTGCTGCCTGCGACGCCACTGCCTCTGCCAGCACGACGGCATCCAGGCTGATGGTAACCACCGACGCCGTCGTGCACGTGCCCTGCCCGATGATGCCGGCACATCTTCCATCTGCTGGGGTCCACTTGCTGTGTCGTCCACCCCTGCTGGACCTCCGACTCCCAACTGTGGCAGGGATGGGATCCCCACCGAGCTGGCTGCATTGGTCGGGGCAGGTCCACAGGGGGCCATGGTGGCATCTGGGCCGGAAGACGGCAAGGAGAACGACTGGTGGATAGCCTGCACAGAGGAGCAGAGGGCCGTCAGATTGGCCAACACATGCAGGAACCCCCCGAACATGGCCGATCCCAATTGGGCCACGTCGGCACGGTGCACTTCGTGATGACGTGCGTGCTCCTCCCGGGAAGCACGCACGGCATCACGAATCACAGCCGTGCGCATCGCGACCCCAATCAGGACCTGCTCCACGCGGCCAGGGGTTCCCACGGCCGCAGGTGGAGGGGAGTCAGTTGACATGGACATCCCCTCTACCTGCGGACGGGCCTGGGACGGGGCATCCCTGCTGGTGCATGGTGGTGCACTCACAGGGTCAGGGACAGCGACATGCACAGGCCCCTCCACGGTGACCTGTGCTGCCTCCTGCCCCTGGCCCTGGACTGCACCACTTGCACCAGCAGGGATGCTCCCACCAGGGCCCATGTGTGCACCAGTGTCGGCCTCCTCCTCCTCTGTGCAAACCACCAACCTGGATGGCTCCTCACCGTCTCCCGCCGTAGCAGGCCCCTGTGGGGGCTCACCCACCCCTTCCGCTGCAGCCGTGGGGGCATCCCCGCCGCCTTGCTCCACAGCGCCGTCTCCGCCCTCTTCTTCACTAGCCGCTGCGTAGAGGGAGACAAAGAACACAAGCATCAGGCTACTGTACAATGGTCCCCTAGACAGGAAGCAATAGCAGATGAGCACCCCTGTCAAAGTACACTTCCATCATGTCCCTCCACAACACATGGGTCAGTCCTGGCAAAACACACACAGTAACAGGCATGGTGCATGCCATGCACATTTCCATGCATGTCCAATTGACTCTTGAAACATTCAATGAAATGTAACTCACATGCATCATGGCTCATGCATATCACATGCACACACTACACCTCAGTCACATCCATCTGGCCACAATCACACCAAACACAGGCAAAACAAGGGTAAGGTGGGTGCGTCACTGAATCTGTGCATTGTCACACACATGAGTCATGCATCCATGGCATGCACAAGTCACAGACATGCAGGTCAGGCACACAGACATGGCTACCATATATGTACCTGGCATCAGCACCCATCCTCACCCCCATCCATGTCCAGGTACAGAGACTGGCATGCTCTCATGTCCCAAATCTGCATAGTGCTCCCCATGCCGCATTTCTACACATGCAACAACCATGTGGGTCACACATCACTGGTCGCACATGCATTACCATGATGTCCCAGCACACATACATGCATACATGGCACATGGCACACATACAGGCAAGTATCATAGAACCAGCACACCGCAACATGCCCTGTCTCACACAGTGATGCTTGGACACTTACCGCTCAACTCCAGACGGGTCTCCCTCTCAAGGATCTGGGCGTGGAGCGCTGGGCGTACGCGTTCCAGGACCCTCTTCTGGATGGAACTCATGTGGCCCCGGCCCCCCTCCACGAGGCGCCGGGCCTTCACAAGGGTCCTGGACCTCAAGTCCTCCCAGCGCTTCTTGATCTTCAAGACGTTGCGGGTTGCCACCCCCTCCGCGTTGATGGCAACCACACAGTCGGCCCAGATCCTCTCCCGTCCTTCCTTGCTGGCGCGGGACGATCCAAAGAGGGCATCATACTGCCCCAGGACATGCTCCACCAGGACACCAACTTCGGTGGCAGTGAAGCTGGTGCCCCTCTGCCCCTCTGGCCTGGGGTTGCCACTGGTGCCAGATGTAGAAGTGCCCGACATGGCAACCCCAGAGGCAGGTGTGGGTGGGCAACTGGGTCCTGGGGCTGGGCTGTGGAGCGATGTAATCCCAGTTGGGAGTCTTCAGTTCCAGCAGGGGTGGACACAGCAACTGGACCCCTGCAGATGGCTGATGTGCAGGCACCAAATGGCAGGGCACGGTGGCAGCAGGCAGGCAGGCAGGCAGGCAGCAGCAGATAGCACGTGGGAGGCTGCTCAGGGCACTTGGGGGGCAGTAACTCGGCCTTCGGGGCAGGAGCGTGGTGTTCCGTGTGTTTTCGGGTGGCCAGCTTGATACGGAGTGATTTGGCACGTGAAATTCCTGCACGTCAGCGTGAAATCCGAGGAAAGGCCCTTAGCGCGTAAGTGCGTCAGCACGCATACGCGATTCTATTGGACCAGAGTCCCTCATCGCGTAAGCGCGTCTGACGTGATCCGCACGGGCGTTCCCCACTCAGCACGTGAAGACGAGCACACGTGGAAATCCTGCACGTCAGAGTGTCATCGCGTGTAATTGGCCAAAAGTGCGCGTACACGCCATTGGCCTATGTACGTGTATTTCATCGCGTGTAATTGCCCAAAAGTGCGCTTACACGCCATTGGCCTATATACGTGTATTTCAGGGGCGCGCGGCCACTTACACAGCCAAGTACGTCAGCGCACCTGTATGCCTGCAGCCTGGGAATTTCCACACGCGATTGGAGTGGGAACCCGATTCCAGGGGTGCGAGGCTCACACGCTGCCTACTACACGCGCAAGGCATTAATTTGCGCACTTTTCAATAAACAAGCCAGATGCCAGGATGAACATACCGTTCCTAGCAGCAGTGGCAGTGGGCTACCAAAGGAGGATGAGGAGGAGAGTCAGGGCCAGAATATTCACACCCAGAACCAGCCTATTCGGGATGCCTGATGACCAGGTGTATGGGAGGTACAGGTTTCCAGCACACATCATACTGGACCTGGTCAGTGAGTGGGAGGATGACCTCACATCACCCACCCTGTGCTCCCAAGCACTCAGCCCCCTGCAGAAGGTCCTGAATGTACTGCACTTCTTGGCCACTGGATCCTTTCAGCGGACAAGTGCCATAGTGGGTGGTGTGTCACAGGCCACGCAGTCACGCTGCCTACACCAGGTCTTGAACATCATCACTGCACGGTCTTCAGTCCGCAGGCACATATATCTCCCCAGGACTCATGCAGAAAGGCGGACGTGCATCCAGGAATTCTATGGTGTGGCTCAATTCCCCAAAGTGCTTGGTGCAATTGACTGCACACATGTGGCTCTACGTCCACCCAGGGCAACAGAGCACATCTATAGAAACCGCAAGCACTGGCATTCCATCAACGTCCAAGTTGTATGCAATGCCAAGGGAATCATCACATCAGTATATGCCAACTATCCAGGGTCCACCCACGACAGCTTCATCTACAGAATGTCTACCCTATGCCGGGACCTAGAGGCTGGCCAGCATGGAGATACATGGCTGCTTGGTGAGCATGAATGCCACTCCACATGCATGCATGTCAGATACTGGGTCATGACACAACACCACTAATGATACCCATCACCACCTCCGCAGGGGACAGTGCCTACCCTATCAGCCCCCACATGATGACCCCAATCCGGAACCCCACCACGCCACCCAAGGTAAGGTACAACACAGCCCACATTGCTACACGGGGCATAGTGGAGCGCACATTCGGAGTGCTCAAGTCACGCTTTCGCTCCCTTGACCGTTCTGGCGGGCAGCTGTTATATGCTCCCCGAATAGTGTGCAGGATCATAGTGGCAGCATGTGTCCTGCACAACGTTGCAACACGCCGGGGCCTGCCCGTGGACATGGTGGTGCCCCCACATCCACAACCACATGCACGCCCGCTGCGCATGGGAGGGGAAAGGGCACGGGGGGAGGCAGCCCGTACGCAACTGGTGGCCAACTTCTTCACCTAGGAATCACAGTGCTGGCTAGTGCACACTGCTCTGGCACATACCATCTGACAATCAATGATGACTCTACCTGACAATGTCTGAAAAGTACTTGACAATGAACTGTCAGATACACATCAGCCTGAGATTGTTAACATGGAAGTGTCAATATGTGTGCACCCCTAGCTACACATACACCAGCTATGCATCACAACGCAAAGACACAACTCCATCATTCTAAAATGCATTGCCACAGGCGATTCACTACATGACAACATTGCCATGTCACCCACTCCCTTCACAGTCCCGCCACTGAGGACACCATGTCATGGTATGTGACAGCAAACAAACTGGCCATCACAACATGACACCAGTGTCACAAATAGCAGTGCCCCAAATGGAACATAGCCGCACTTGAGCAGCTAACCGCCCTGGAGCCACTACTACACACCTGTGTAAGAGTAATTTCTATCAAATTACACACCAACCCACCCTGAAGCCCACCCAAACAAGACACATTGCATGTAATCAATGGTAGTCTCATTACCTGATTCAGCTGGTATGTCCTCACCGTCCAGATGTACAGTGATGGCGCCATGCAAAAGTGTCAGTGCACATCTACCGACATGTAGTGTGACTCCAGAGAGTATGCCCTTGTGAAGATCTGTGTGAAATACCTGCAAAACATGAGCAACATATGTAAGTAGAGGCACATATCATACCATCATGCATAGTTAGGTGCAACAACAATGAACACTATGAATGTCTACACAGTATTGACTATGGACTGGCCAACAGCTCATGGGAGTCCAATGTCACCGTGTAATTTGCTGTCACTTGGGCACACCCTTTGCAAGCCCATGGAAAGGGAAGCAGGAGGGGTGTGGATGTCTGCTACCCAAGCATCGAAACCAAACTCAGGACAAGCCTGCATGTGCCCAGCCACAATACAGTGTATGCCCAGGTACCCACACAAGGCAACACTCTTGCAAAATAAAAATGAAAAAGAGAAAAAATGGCCATGAAAGGGCCGGCGGGGGGGGGGGGGGCCACCTATGAGGTCCGAGGACAGGATGCACGCCACAATCCACCTGTGTGGATCATGGGAAAGGAAAACACCCCATAGGCTCGTGGCCCACACGGCTACTCTGTTGTGGGAGATGAGTCGCTATGGCTCTGCCCAGACCCTGCAGCTGACTCTGGAGGTGGGGGAGCTGCCTCAGAAGATGGTGTGACAATGGGAGGCAGCCCACGCAAAGCACGAGTTTGCTCCTCCATGGCTGCAAGCAGGCGGGTCTGGTAGTTCTGGTTCTGGGTTATAATCATGCGGAGGTCCCCATGCAGTAACTCCCGGGATGACCTGACCTCCGCACGAGTTGCCTGCATCTCGGCCGAGAGCGTCCGTGTCAGACGCTCCAGCTGCTCCTCTGTCCTTCTATGGGATGAAGCCTCAAGCTCTAACAGGGTCGACCTGAGGTGACGGAGTTCTTCCCTCAGGGCTTCCCTGTGGCGCTGGGACTCCATGGAAAGTGATTCCCCCAGAGTCGCCAGTGCCGCCCGCCTGTCCACGTTGGACGCCAACATATCCTCCCTGTGTGCCTGGCAGATGGACTCTGTAGCCTGCTCCAGTCGCTCCATCAGCCTTTCTGGGGGGACAATGGAAGTGGCCACCCTATCCATGGCCTGTGCAATCATCTCGGATGATGCTGCCTGTTGGGTGGCCATACCGTAGATGGATTGCTCCCATACGGTATTGCCAGGTGGCATACGGCCACCACGTTGACGGGCACCACACCTGCCTGGGGCAAGGCGGACTGCGCCTTGCTGTGCCGGCAAGGCCTCAGGCTGCAGGACTGCATTCCCTCTCTGATCTGCAGCCCCAGGAACAGGATCAGAGATTGGGTGGTGTGGCCCTGCATCCGTAACCACCTGAGGCTGATCTGCCGACACTGACATCCCCATTGAGGCCAATGGCCTGGCTGCAGGTGGGTCGGACAGAGGAGATTCTCTCCCAAGAACACTCACCTGCGACTGCACATAGGTGTCATCCTCCGAGTCTACACCTGAATACTGCTCGGGGGAGGAACCCCCAGAGACACCCCTCGACAGCACGGCCTGCAGCACTTGTGGGTTTTCACCCACAAACACACCACGTCCCTCACTTGTGGTAGGTCGGCCCGGGTTGCCCTCCTGGGACGGCTCCACCACCACATCCCCAGCATCAACAAGTGCTTCGTCCCCTGCAAAGACATGAAAGAGAAAAATGGAAACAGGCATTAGCACCATGGCATGCAACAAGGGCTGATGAACAACATAGGCAGTAGTCCTACGACACATGTCCTACATGACTGGGAGTCCTCCTATGCATTCACCATCACTGGGTCTGTAGGGGAGGCTCAGGGCATACTATGTACTGATTGGAGAGCAACGCCTGCTCACCTTGATGCCTAGCACTGCCATCACACATTGGGCGGTGATTGCCATGTCAAAGGCACATGCCATCACACACATGGCATGTGACATAGCCACCAAGTGAAGAGGGAGAGGAGGGCTACTTTTTTGGATTTCTACCACTCTGGTCCTGACATTGCATCGTCACATCAATTAGTATACATGTTGTACATGGATCTGCTAGTCCAAATTGGCAACGATGCACAGTGCCTTGTCTAGATCAACATAATGCAGTAAACTTTGTGATTCCACCTCCCCAACACCTGTAACGGAATAATTTTGCATTCGTGAAGCACCGGTCAAGTAATGTTTGTAGGTGCAGCGGAGCACTGAGGGGTGGTGGGGCAGAAGGGGATGCCAGTCAACAATACTACTGGTGCTGGTGTCATTCATGTCACGCAAGTGCAGGGGTGGGTGGCACAATGAAGTGCAAGGGGGAGTGGCGGCTGGAAGTGCTGTACAAGGTAAGTAGGACTTGACGTCAAGGGCAGATGGTGTTAGGCGCAGACAAGTGCTGGGGGGGTGGCCTATAGGGGTACAGAGACAATCATGCTGTGCTGTGGGCTCGGAGGGGACAGGGGAGGTACACACTGCCTCTGGCTCGGCAAGGTCCTTTCAGATTTCTATGTGTCCTGCAGAGTTGTCACATGCCGCAGATATGTGCCCTTGGATTGGGGATCTCATCTTGGTGAGAAGGGTGAGGCGCTATTGCCTTTGGAGCATGTGGCAGGCCAGTTTGCCAGAGGATGGCCATGATGCAGGACATTCCCTCTCTGCCACCCGGCACCTGTGGTTTGGGTTCCCAAGATCCGAGTCATGCCAGGACTCTGCATTGGCATGGGGCTTCAGACAGGTGGTCATGACCGTGGCTAAGACATCCAGTGTACCTGACATGGAGTGGAGCATGGAGTGGGCCCTGTCAGGATGGGAGTGAGCCTAAGGGGGAGCTGGATGGGGGGGACATTTTGGCAGCATGAGCCTCGACTGACACACACTTCATGGGTCGGAATACCAAGAAGGTGTGTGACAGTGGTGAGGGTGGCTTTGCCTGTGGGGTGTTGAGGGTGAGCTGGGAGGAGAGGAGAATGTGATCACTCCAGGAGAGAGGAGTGCAGAGATGGACGGAGAGGGGAAAGTCAGATGAGATCAGAGCATCAAGAGTGTGCCCTGCAGAATGAGTAGGGACAGACGGGAGTCTAGAGGGTGAGAGGGAGTTGCTGAGGTCACAGAAAGGTCACGTGGGGGCGTCAACAGGCATGCAGGTGGATGCGTACCGCACCAAGGATGAGGAATTCTGTGTATGGGGACATGAGTGAGGAGGAGAGGTGAGGACACTCAGAAAGGAAGTAGTACATTTGACCAGTTTTCCCAGACACAGTACGCACTGTTTGGAATGTCAAGGTGTGGTGGACAGAAACCTCACACAAGCCATTCCAGAGTGGAGTAGGTCTAAGTAGGTGTGACAGTGGCAGGAATACCCTCAGGGAAGCCAAGGGCACACCCCCCCTGCACAGTAGTGGCGGGCCAAGGAGAGGGTCAAGGATGCAGACAGAGCTGGCCGTCAGACATGTTTCCATGAGACCAAGGATGTCAAGGTGCATAACCTCATGTAAGTGACAGTTATCGGAGGAATGCCTGATGCAGCCGCAGTGAAAGGAGTGTAATTGTGGAGGAGGTTGACAGCCTTGTAGGACTTACGGGGAGTGCTAGAGATCAGAGGTGCCGCATGTGTAGGAGTTGGAGTGGGAGGCGGAGAAGGTTCATGGGAGGGTGCAGGGAGGCAGTGCAGGATTGATGAGGAGAGAGGAGGGGGGACAGCAGGAGAGGTAAGGAAGTTGATGAGATGTGGGTAGCATTTCTCAAGGAGATTGAGGTTGGCCTAAGGGCCTTGGACTGAGACGCTCCCATTACCATGCACATCATTAGTGGTATCTGAGGATTGGAAGGAGGCCAGGAGTACACCCCAACGGGTCCCACCTATGATGGTGGAAGAGGAGCAAGGAGAGAGGACAGGGACCATGTGAAGGGTCTATGGGACAGGCAAAGGCATGTATGAGCAGATGTCAGTGAGAGTTAGCTTAGAGTAGGCTCAGATGCACTGGTCAGCAATAGGGTGGGTCGCATTGGAGGGCAGGCTGCCCTCATTTGACTTTTGGCAAGCAGGTGTCGTGCGTAGGGCACGATGGTCTGAACTGTAGAAGTCATGGAAGATAGACCATGAAGAGCAGCATGGAGTGTGAGGGAATGGGGCTCGAAACCAGACGGTACCAAAGGACCCAGGAAGGAGGTGGATGTCAAGGCTACATCCACATTATGACTGCATGTTGGTAGGCATTAATATACAGAGGACGCATTAGCATGTGGTATCATTGCATGTCAGGCATGTGAAGATGAAACTTTAATGGCTGGGGGAAAGGAGAGGAATGGTATGTAAGACATCAGATGAATAGACAGGGGAGTATGAGCAACAATGTAGTGACAAAATTACTAATCAAGGGCAACTTCCATGGTGTTGGCCCATATGTGCACTGTTGCCAGTAGGGATAGTGCTGTGGCCAGATGGTGTTGCACTGAACATACTGGATGAGGCACATGGGTGCCACTGTCAACTCTGCCACACACCCCCTTGACAGGCACCCAACATGAATGCTTCACACACACACCATGCACATGGATGATACACACATGCATGTGCACTCACCGGATGATGCCTCGTAATCAGGGAGGTCTCCCACACCTTGGAGTTGTCCCTCGGTGACGTAGGATCCAGCTACGGACTCGTGTGGTGTGAGTTCTATTTCCTGTGCTGGGGACCCACCTCCAGTCACCAAGGTTGCGGCATGACTTGAGGCCAGCTTATCCTTTGCCCTGCGCTTAAGGTCATTCCAGCGCTTCTGGCAATCACTAGCTGTGCGCCTCACTACTCCAAGGGCACTTATTCTGTCAGCAATGGTCTGCCAGTGTGCCTGGCGTCTGGCATGTGTGGTCTTGGACCCTGCAACGATGACCATTTCCCTATCATGATCTGACACATACTGAACAAGTGCATTAAGTTCGGCGTCTGTGAAGCTTGGCTTCCTTGATGGGCCGGACTGTGCAGCCGTGTCTGGGGCATCAGCCTGTGTCGGACGTGCACTCTTCCTCTTGCGCTTGGAAGGGGGTGGGGATCCAGAGTGTCCTACGCCGCTGTGGACACTAGGGGCAGGAGCCGTGGTGGACTCTGTACTGGGTGTGTGTGATTGCCCACTCAGCATGGGAGTAGGTGCAGGCATTGGGGGTAGTGGGATGGGGTCAGGCCTGATCTGAGGTGCATGAACTAGGACCGACACAGTCTTGGCAGGGTGTATGAGAGGTGGGGTGGATTGAGCCACACCCTGGCTACGGGGGCCAGCAGATGACCTATCTGGCATAGATGCGCGTGCCCTGATGACACCAATGTGCACCGGTGCACGTACAGTGGACCTGCTGACCTGGATGTCAGCGATGGAATCACCCTCGGACAGGTCTGGTGCCACAATGGCCTGGTCCGACATGGGCTGATCAGGGTTGGTATCAGCCACATGACTCTCAACTGGGGGGGGGGGGGGGCATGGGTGTCCCTGACTGTTCCTCCAGACTGGGGGGAACAGGGGCGCCCTGCAAGTCACAACCACGTCCCCTGTTGGATCCTCCACGGCCACCACGTGTGGCTCGGCCACCTTTGCCACCCTTACGGCTTGCACGCCTCCCAACCATGGCACTGATGGTATTGTGCGTATGGGAGTGGGTGTGCACAATTGTCCTGGGCAATTGGGTGTCAAAGGGGTTGGGTACCAGATGGTATTCGTACCCTAGTGCAGTGGCAAGGCTATATGACACCCCTGGGGAAAGATGACGGGTCACGCAACGCACAGGCACCCCAAAAAAGTTAAGGAACGTGCACAATACCCCTCCTAGACCACGTGTGCTGATGGAAAACCCTGCACTACGCTGTGGCATCCAGTAACACAATGAACGTATGCGTGTCACACGCGGCCTAGATTGACCTCTGAAGGGGTAGGCTACACACGGGGCAAGCACAGATGTTAGATACGTGCGTGACTCACCGTCTGCCAGGTAAAAGAGCGTGAAAAAATAGCACTTTTGGTTGGCAACACCCCCGCCAAAAGAAGAGGTGTACGCTGTCTGAGGAGACAGGACAACTGTAGAAGGGGACACTGTTTGAGGGAACAGGCCCAGGAAAACCAGTACAAGAGGAAAAAGAGAAAAGAGCTGTCAGAGGTAACAGGGAGTACGAACTGGAAACGCCGTGAAGTAAATCGCGTGTGAAACGACAAGAAGTACCGAATTCACCCACTCGCTCGCCACGAAAAGCACGTACAAGGAAATTGTGTTCAACACTACCTTTTATACAGGCCCACACGTACATCGTCACTTACGGCGTGTACGTGCTTGGCCCATTTTCACCAATCACACGCTTTGGCACTCCTGCGTGTAGGTATCTTTTCACCAATCACACGCTTTGTCACTCCTGCATGTGGATCCTTTTTCACCAATCACGCGCTTCGACACTCCTGCGTGTAGCTCACTTTTCACCAATCACACGCTTTGTCACTCCTGCATGTGGATCCTTTTTCACCAATCACGCGCTTCGACACTCCTGCGTGTCGCTCACTTTTCACCAATCACACGCTTTGACACTGCACGTGCAGGTAACTATTGACGCACATATGCTGGTGACGGGTTTTCGCGCGATGCGGGTTTTCGCGCGATGAGTGTGGGGTTTTCTGGTGCAAAATCACTCCCTATCAGGCTGTCCACGCGTTCTGACACGAAAGACCACGCTCCTGGCCAGGAGGCCGAATTTAAGTCACCAAGAACCCTGAGCACGCTCCCACCTGCCATCGGCTGCTGCCTGACTGCCTGCTGGCCACGTGCCCCACAGTGCTGGTGGGTGGGGGTGGTGGGAGACATGGGTGGGGGCCTGGTGGAGGGTGCCCCTGGTGGATGGGGGTTGGGGTGGTGGGAGACATGGATGGGGGCCTGATGGCAGGTGCCCCTGCACTGCTGGGGGGTGGGGGTGGTGGGAGACATGGGTGGGGGCCTGGTGGAGGGTGCCCCGGGTGGATGGGGGTGCAGGGGGACATGATCAGGTGTGCAGGGTAGTCCACTGTTTTGTGGGCTGCCTGCAGGGGCCGGGGAGGGTGTACAGGGTACACCTGTGGGGGCCCACCCAGCCTATTCGCATGTGATAATTCCCACGCACCCCTGTGATACACGTACCCTGGCCAATCGCGTGTTGAACTTCCCGCTACCCCTGTAATACACGCACCCTGCCTGTTCGCGTGTGATGATTCCCGCGTACCCCTGTAATACACGTTCCCTGGCCTATCGCGTGTTCTACTTCACGCGTCCCCCTGTAATACACGTTCCCTGGCCCATCGCGTGTTGAACTTCCCGCTACCCCTGTAATACACGCATCCTGGCTGTTCGCGTGTGATGATTCCCGCGTACCCCTGTGATGCACGTTCCCTGGCCTATCGCGTGTTCTACTTCACGCGTCCCCCTGTAATACACGTTCCCTGGCCCATCGCGTGTTGGACTTCCCGCTACCCCTGTAATACACGCACCCTGGCTGTTCGCGTGTGATGATTCCCGCGTACCCCTGTGATTCACGTTCCCTGCCTAGTCGCGTGTAGTACTTCCCGCGTACTCCTGATTTGGAGATTGCCCGCTTTGCTTTCCTTGTTTGCCTGCCCTGTGAAGTGGTCCGGGGTTAGCGCAGCCCTTAGCGATGATTTAGCGCTTTTGATGGCTTTTCCGTGCGCGAGGGCGTTCTTGGGGGCGTTACTGGCGCTGCTGCAGGCTCGCTGCGATTCTCTGCGCCACGGCTGTTTTGGGAGCTTGAAATCCATGAATACGCTGTGCGCGGAAATCTGTTTTAGCGCACGTGCCTGGCGCAGACTATCGCAGGCGCACGCTGTGCGCCAGCCGCGTGCGCTACTTGTGCGCTGGATTCTATGAATTAGCCTGTTAATGTCTGAACCTGAGGTTCCTCCAGTAATAAGTAGGAAGGTATCCAGTGATATAATTGGTGGAAATAACATTGAGGGTGACTCCATATTTTCTTTAAAGGCACTATCCACCACTTTCCCCAAATATTCTAGGACTGGAGTGTGTTTATATAATTTCACCAGTCCTAAAATATGTAGGGGAGGTTGATTAGTGCCTTTAAAAAAAATGTTGAGCCACCCCCAATGTTATTTCCAGCAATTATATTACATACAACCAGCAGGAATACTATTGTAACAACACCTAATCAATAGTGTCAAACTAAACTGTGTCCCGACGGTCTAAACCACGCTCACATTTATTATTAGTGTGTGAACAATCCAACACTTGGCAAATTCTGCTAACAATTATAGGAGGAGCTAACATCGAAGAATCAAAAAGCAACATCGATATGAACACTTGGCTGCCACAAGCCTATTGTGGTAACATTTCTGAGACCTCCTGCTTGAAACTCAAAAAGTCTGAGGGATATGCCTTTCTCTTGCCTTTTTAACATTTTCTATGATCCCAGCTAAGCATTTTTTCAAAGGGTCTTCAGTTAGTCTCATGTAGCTAAAATTATCTGACCGTAATCTTTTACATGCCGTAACCAAAATAGCCCAGCATGAAATCACTGCGCAGCTGGGAAGTAGAAAGCCCAGCACCCGACTTGCTTCTTAGAAAGCTGCTGATTGGAGCAAATGTTGTTAGGGAACTTCTCATTGGGTAGAACGGCAGAGGAGTATGGAAAAAGACATTGAATTACTTGGCAGGTAAATGCCATGGCATTGCCCGTTGCTATGTCAACCAGATATTCTCAGTTCAGAACCTCATTCCCTCTCTCTCTCTTCTGTAACAATGGCTTCATCAATTTTGCGATGTAAGTGCACACAAATTCTCTAAAACCAAAAATGGGATAATAAAGAGCTCTTAAAGATAATTGTCAAGCTGCACTCAGTGAACTAAAGTCAAAAGCATCAGATTAAGTTCTCAAACAAGATGTACAACAGCACAAAACTGGCAGAAGCAGTGACGTGTTCTCATGCCTAATTCATTTAGGTTTAACCTTGCAAATCCTACGGAGTGCCTGGAAAAAGGAATGGTCTTCTGCATTGCTTGAAATAAAATGCGTTCACTACTGGTGCATGATGCTGACGCACCTTATTGAACCAAACCCTTTTATGCTTATGAAGGCTTTCATTACATACTTGCCAACATGACCCGTTCCAATCTGTAGGTGCTTATCCAATCCTGGTTTTTTCTTTGCATTCTGGGACGTGTACTCTGAGTTTTATAATGTGAAAAGTGGAACTACAAGTTCCAGAATGCAAAGAAAAAAACAGGACTGGACATGCACCTACATATTGGAATGGGTCATGTTGGCAAGTATTCATTTATATACTAGTAAAAATAAAATAGAGGTATACACAAGTACAAGAAGATAATGTCATTGGGTGAGAACATTGGTCCCAGAGTCTAGTGAACTGAGGGAAAAAGGCTGGGGGACGTTTACATTTAAGGACAGAGACTTTAATGCCTTAAGTATTTTAAGGGTGTAGATGCACCCCATTTCCTGGTATGGTTATTAGCTCTTACCTCCAGTAAAGCATCATGTAGGGAAAGTTAACCGCGTGAAGACACTACACACAATGCTATGATGCCAAGTATGGAGCACAAAACAGGAGACGTTAAACAAGATATGTTTGGTTTAGGGTGATTTGATCGAAAACATTTGGTCGAAGGAGAAGTCATCCATTTTTTGTTTTACAGGTTGATTTTGCCACATGTATGCGGGGGGGGGGGAACCCCCCGCAGGCCTCACTTAGCGACCCAACAAATATTATTCCCCTAAACCCACTCCCCCAAATATGTATGTGGCAGAATGTATCAAAAAAACTGCAAAGAATTCTCCTTCGACCAGGCATGCTGCGCAGGAATCTGCCGATTCCATATGTGCCCGCATATGGTGGGCATAAGAACCCTGCCAGTCGCAATGCGTCATAAAAGAGGTCTCTAGAGAATATGGTTATGTTCTATTTACCTGTTAGATTGGGTTCGGATTCAGCTGCAGCGTAATCCTACGGAAAGTCGTTTCGGTTCTTGTAGAAATTAAATCTGGCTCGCCAGCAACTCCGGTGCAGGCAAGCATACAACTACACTGCTATATGATGAATTTTAATTTGTGTGACAAGTTTGTAACAAGCACAACTGTGTATGCTGCGGCTAAGAATTAACTCCGAAGGAAGTCCATCAAAGCCAAAAGCATGGGCTTCAGCTCCTGCAGACAGACATAGAGGATTTGTTTGCACCGAGATCAAAGGTCATGCACCTGGATGTTACCCAGGTGCCCACCCAAACCGGGATGAGTCCATCGTCAGAAGTTACTCTGGTTCCAGCTGGACGAAAGGGATGGCTTCATCTACGCAACCGTGCCAGATCCTCCAAGATTTGGTCCCAGCTGGAAGAAGATCCCACTTCTGAGACAAGGGTGCAGCCAAGTGCAGATGTAACCATCACATCAGGAGCCTGGCTTTCTGGACCACCTGCATACCCTGCACCATTTGCACCAGTGTCTTCTGGAACCACCACATTCTCACACTCCAGCCTATGTGAAAATGACAGTGCATCCTGTCACATTAGCGTTGACGTTCACCTGGAAAGGTGGCAGGACAGTTAAGACGTAGATCTTCTTTCCCAAGGAGTCCAAAAACGTGAACTCCCTATGACTCAGAACAGAAGCAGAAGTTGCAGCTTATTTTCCCTTAAGCAGGACTACCATCACCACTGGAGACCGCGCCTCGCCTTGGGAAGCCAAACACAAACCTGTACAGTTGACAAGTGGGCACCACCCTATCTTTAGACAATTTCACCTCATCAACAAATTATTCCTAAATATTATGTAGTGCATACTAGATCCTCCCTGCACATATGTGGAAATCCTGACTCAGAAAGAAACCAGGGGATCCTCCTCAGGTACTGGTTGAACTCCTGTAGATCAGACTCTACACAGCTACCTATTGAAATGTTAATTAGAAAATAATTCATTTCTTCTTCATCCCAGTTTTTTGGAAAACACATCAGGGATTCTTTATCAATATCTTCATATTCCTTCTGAAAATAACAAGGCCGGCGGTGTTGGCCATTGCATTTCAGAATAAGCGTCCATCATCAGGGCATCAAACTGTCATGCTGCGGGAATGGAACACACCCCAATGTTACTTGATTGAAAAAATGCTCCAGTGTTAAGTAATCTTCGCCGCAGGAAACTGGGGGCTAAAGATCTGCCCATTTAAGATCAACTCCTGAGCATTGCGACACGACATGACATTACTGGCTGCATGGGCCATACATCACATTTTGTACTGGTATTTGTCAGATGCAATGCTCAGGAGTTGAGCTTTAATGGGCAGATTGTTACCTATATATTTTTTAAGCCAAGCACAAATCCTCATCCAGGATATCCCAAAACCTGGTATCCAATTGTTTATTCAACACTATTATGGAGTGGAGTTTCATCTAAATGTTATCAGCTGCTTGAAGAGCTTGAGCTGCTTGGAAATAATCCAGCAAGAGAATGGGATCAAAAACACCCAGTTCCTACTATTTTAAAGCCATACACTCCAAGTGGTCCCTAAGCAGGGAGCGAAAGGATCTGAACCTGAAGAGATCATCAACCTCATCCCCTCCCTGATCCGATGAGTAGTTTCCTGTTTCAGGAGGAACAGGGGTAGCATATGGCCTGGAGAGTATCCGGTCCTTGCATCGACAACCAAAGCATCAACAGCCATACCATCTAAAAAAAAGCATTAAAAAAAGCATCTAATGCATTTTTTTAGATGGTAAAGGGTTTAGTTTGATAAAAATGGGTTTTAAAGGTTGAAAAAGGACTAGGGGGACCCCCCCCCGTTAAAAAAATAAAATGAAAAAATGCATTAGATGCTTTGGCTGTCGATGGAATGACTATAAACCGCCTGGAGTGATGAAAAACTCATCCACACCCAAGCCTTGATCCACCATGTGGAAGGAGGGAGATGTGAGATTATCAGTCCTCATCGCTGCTGGAGATGTGGGTGCAGAGGCTGGCGCTGGGAACTAGAGGACACCTCTGAAGAATCCTTAGTAGGACCATAGAACATGAAGCTGCGCATAGCTCCAGTGAGATGAGAGCTGGCAAAATTCTCTGGATCCTGTGGCCAAAGCAAAGCAAAGCTGATTGGTATGGAAGCAAGGGCCACTGCAACAGTCAGTCTGGGCCATTCTGGACCAGAGGGGCCAAAAGACACCTTGAGCACTATCCTTATATGCAAAACAACCAATGGAAGAAACCAGTAGATTCAGATCATGTAATGCTAGATCAGGTGAAGTGTAGGCCTGCTTCTTCCACCATTTTGTCCAGGGTCATATGACCGGGACCTGGCTCACTCGCAGGATGTGTGCACACCCCAGGCGCCTCACAACCCTCCAAGACCTCCAACAACTCATTCTTTGGTGCATGGGAAAAAGCACCAGATGGTCGATCAGGCCACCACTGTAATCCTCCAGTATTAGACTGAAAAGTGGCCCCTCCATGCTGGACACAACCTGTGGGATCATGCTATGAAAGAACGCAACCATGGTGCCCTTGGAGCCAGGGGCTGGAGTTGCCTCTTCAGTAGGGGTACGATGATTCAAGATGGTGCTGCGTGGAATATATTATCCACCTGTATGGTTTTAGAAGAAGTCAGACTAAGAGTGCCTGAAATAAACAAGGAACCCACAGCCAAAGAAGTGTAGCAGCCGGGTCTTATACCAACTTTGGTTTGGGTGATATTGGGTGATATTGTATGTAAATATGTTCTATGTAAAGTGCTTTGGCCAAAAGCACTTAATAAATAACACATCATTATCATTATGCAAGTCATGAGAACAGTGTTTTGTGTGCTGAGTAAGAGATGTGTCATGCTTAATGCTATGTGATACCTTGAGAGGAACCGGTACACCATCACAACATTTGCCATTGGTCTAGCCCGTAAGAGGACTTTGCCAACCCGCGTGTCTGCAGAAGCTTTGTGGTCAGTCTCAGCAGAAAGACCCGAAGAGCTCGGGATTGGTCCTGAAGGCTCTTCTGTCGCACGACTGGAAATACTGAACCTAGACCATGCGGCATCCTCGGTAGCATGACCAGAGTGGGAGGACCCTAAAGAACCCTCTGGGTGTGTACGGGCCCCAACTGCAGTTTATGCTATCTTGCCAGATATAGGTTGCAACGGCACGTTGGCACAGGGGCCGGTCATCTTAGGCCTCTTGGGCCCCTCGCTAGAGGTACAAGAGTTGGATCGGTTGATGCGTCCCTGGATTTTTCCAGAAACAAACCTGTGTGTTGTTGGGGAATGTTCTTGGGAGCATGGCAAAGCTGTCCATGCTTGTCCTTGTGATTTCAGTGTTGTGACGTATACAGTGTATCTTATTGATACAGAACGTGTTTATGTTGGTGGATTTTTCAATCAAATGACAGGTGGTGGAGTGGGTTGGAACATAGGTGAAGAATGGTTGCCTTGCTCTTTTGTTTGTTTGTTTGTTTGTTTGTTTGTTTGTTTATTTATTTGGTAATGCGCACCGAACCCTTATGCGACTGGGCGCAACAGATACATGGATACTTAAAGCTTAGTTGCACAATGATATGAGTACAGTACATGTATCAAGAAGCAGAATTACATCGGTTGTTGGTTCTCAGCTGCGGATTGACAGGTTGCATGTTATGTGGCAGGATTTAAGGGTTAGCTTAACATACCCGTAGGAAACAGCCAGGATTAGAATCTTCCTGTTATCCCTGACAATCACAACTGAATTTCCTTAGTAACTGGAAGTGATCACTACTTAAACAATTCACATATAAGCGGTTTGGGTATGTTTGACCGAATTCTATTTGGTCGTGGCAAACTGACCATAGATCAATTTGCTCGGTGCCCAATTTAAACGCACATGTGTTTTTTGTGTGTTTTTTTGGTCCCCCACCTCCAATTTGAAGGAAACGGTGGACACCACCTGCACCCCTAAAATTGCAAAATACCAACCCTGGATAGCGGGGTGCACCCCCGCTACCCCTGCTCTCCAGAGTTGGTATTTTGCAATAGATGCGACCAAATTTGCCCAAAAGCCAAATCACCCATGTAAAATTTCGACCAAATTGGTCATTAAGGTCAATTGTTTTCGGTCAGATAGGCCAATACCATATCAGCACATCTGACTGCATACTATTTAATGTAACAATACAAAAATATAAATACTTTTGTTCGGATTATGTGCTATTTAATGTAATAATACAAAGCATGTAAATACAAAATATAAATGTCAACTAAAGATCCCAGGGAATACATTACACACAGTGAATGTAAAGGCTGCAATCAAACCCTTAATCAATCACACATTATATTTCCTAACTTAACATACATATATAACAATCACTTGTGTACAATACTAACATAAATAACAGAGTACAAAATGCCACACTGTTTTTGTTAACGAAGCAAATGGTATCATTCAGAACTAACTCCACCCGCACTCTAGCGATTGCCTTCCTCCCCTACAGGCACATGTTTCAGTCTTATGTGCCTCTGATTGCTGGGTTTTCTTCAGGGGAAATCTGATTATTTTTTTCTTACTCTCACTCTGGGTCTAAAGACATAATAGACATGCGCTATTTAATGACTTATAACTTCTGAAATATTGTTCTACATGCAATCACTTGTGTGGGATAACTTGTCATGCGTTTACCTTAGATTCTTTGCCACTGGACCTACTACTACACTCTTCTTCCTTTAGTGCAGTCCCCTGCACTTGTATAAAAATTCTGCCACCGCAGGCTACCTATACAAATCAGAATAGTTTTAAATCTAATAATGCTTTGTATCTATCCTTAAATTACACTCGAGTTACACTTGTACCAAATAAAATAGACATAGGTGTCCTCTGAAATGACACCTTCTAATGTTACTTGTTCATTCAGGTAGTAGATGATTTGTAAACAGGATTTCGCGAGACTGCCACTACGTTATGCAGTCGTAAATTTCCATTATCATGTACTTGAGGAGTTAAGGAAAAAATACCTCTAAATCTATAAATGTATTATAATACACCAAAGATTAATTAAAAAAGTTCTAGGTAAATACCTGTTTTTAAAAATTACCTTAGTCAAGAAACCCCAGTGTCAAGAAGCAGCATCTACTCCTTTTTATTTAACAGCAAGGGGGGCGCCATTTTGGTCTGTGTCCTCTCGTATCTTAACTATAGATGAAAGCCAAATAAAATATGCCATTACGCCATCCCATTTGGCGTGCCATATTCTAAATGCAAGCGGTATGTATGAAAAATACTGTATACACTCAAAGGCATAGGAAAATGCCGGGCTATAATCTTCTACTCCAATGATTAAAGGAGGATATGTTTTAATATTCTAAATATAGAAATGACCCTTTGTACCATTAGCTTAGGTTCATTCTGCTCCTGTATTAATCGTACACATATATGGCACTTGATATTTTCATTGACATCCAGTAATGTGACTTTGTGTTAGAAAAAGTAATCTCTGTTATTATTCTGCCATTTATTTTTGCTTAATCTCATATTCCAATATCCCTGTGTTGTTGTGCAGTATCGTCCATTCAGAATCATGATATGAATGTCCTGTGTCCCAGGAATGCGTAGCCATCTGGGCCATTTCCCTCTTATTTTTTATGCAGCTGTTGTTCACGATTCTTGTTTGGCATTTCCTTACTAATTTCCATGTGTATTTGTTATTGCAAGGACAGGTGATCATACATATATATATTTCACAGTGGTGTAAACTCCTCAACATACACATTTTCTTGATTCCTGTGTCTACATCTGTCATCGTTTTCATGTTTCTGTAGATTTTTTCCACATGGCAAAAATGGCCTAATATGAGTTTCATAATCCACTGATCCAACATAGTTGGTTCCTTTTTTATTTGAATCCAAGTGTTAGTTCTCTTCACTAGATTCTGTATAGTGGTGCTTTATTTGTATGCACATGTTGAAAATTCAAACGTCTCATTTCTTTTTAAATCTTCCATTTCCTGATAATCTTTTTTATTTTATATTATCAATTCTTAAAACATATTAACAAATACCATCTATGGTTGCCTTTTTTGAGGTTCTTTAAATCAAAAAGAGTGTCTGTTATACGCCCTCTTTGCAGCATTATGACAGTTTTTAGCTGATACCCTCTCTTTGTCAATTTCACAATTCAGAAATTGGCTTCCAAGCTATTCGCTCTTTTGGTACTGCTGTTCTTCTTCAGTCTTAAACTTTGGGCAAAGGATCCTTAACAGGTTTGGCGTGTTGGCTTTTTTAGTTTACCAGCTGATACATGTGACGTTGCTCGGGTTATTGTTACGTGAAACTAAAATGGAGGTTCCTGAGCAGCATGATGGGTGCAATGATGCCGACGGTGGCAACAACTATGGACCTAAAGTTCAATATCACTAAAGCACCTGTTCATTGTAAGGCTTGTTTAGAAACAAAATGTTTTGTTTCCCTTCCCGGTGAACATGGTCTATAGATTTGTCGGCAGGCACCATCTCGCAACAATCTTCTGGAAAAGTGATTTGAGCTGATGCAGCAACATTTATTGTTTCCAATCCCGGTGAACATGGTTTACGGCACTGCCAGGGTTGTTTAGAAACAACATGTTTTGTTTCCCTTCCGAGTGAAGATGGTTTACGGCTTCGTCCGCAGGCACCATCTCGCAAACATCCTCTGGAAAAGTAATTTCACATGATACGGCAAAAATGTGGAGACTTCTGGAATGCTACCTCTCTACACCATCGCCTCTCAGGCTCATTCGCCTCTCATCATAAATTTTTTGTTTCCCTTACCAGTGAACATGGTTCACTGCTTTGTCGGCAGGCCACAAACTGACAAACATATTTTGACTTTTGCTGAAATACATAATACAGTAATTTCATATAGCTAATAATGTCCAGAGGCTCCTAACAGGTAACTATGCAAAATTTAGTGCAGATTGGTGAAACAGTATGAAATTGTATGAGGAACAATTCTTTGCCAAGTCACAAACCCACAAACCCAGAGACTTTTGCCTAAGTCCCCGGAAAGCGGTGGGGTGTCCAGATGTCATGTAGCAAGTAATGTCTGGAGGGTCCTAACAGGTGACTGTGCAAAATGTGGTGCAGATTGGTGAGACGATGTGAAATTGTATGGGGAACATACGTGAAGCCATAAACCCACAAACCGCCCCCAACATTTTCACTTGTGCTGTAATTCGGGGGAAAGTGGTGGGGTGTCCAGATGTCATGTAGAAAGTAATGTCTGGAGGGTCCTAACAGGTGACTGTGCACAATTTGGTGCAGTTTGGTGAAATAGTGTGGAATTGTATAGGGAACATACGCGAAGTCACAAACCTGCAAACCCACACTCAAATTTGCACTTTTGCTGAAATCTGGGGAAAGTGGTGGGGTGTCTAGCTGTCATGTAGCCAGTAATGTCCGCAGGGTCCTATCAGGTGACGGTGCAAATGTTGCTGCATATTGGTGAAACAGTGTGGAATTGTATAGGGAGCGTACGCTTTGCACACAAACCCACAAATCCACAATCCACAAATATTCACTTATATATATATATGTATAAGACATTTCTGTCTGTATTTGATTGATATGGTTTCTCCTGAAGAATACCATTCTGATGGTATATGGATAGATCTCAATCACTGACGTCCTTATTACTTGTGATTGGGTAAACTTGACATTTCGATTTTTATTATTAATCTATGCCAAAAAAGATTGTATCGATACTTCCATAACTTTCCAAAACATTATATCATTAATATATCTCAACCACCTTTTGATATTGTCCCTAAACTAATTCTGATGCATGAAAATCACTTTATTCCTGAACCTATCTACCTATAAATTGGCTAGGTTTACATGTGTCATGACACTTCCTCCCCCGTCCCCAGTCCTGCACTTCCGACATACATTGTGGTTCCGCCACACTGTTTTCAGTATGCGCATATAGCAAACCAGTGGTCTTGGTCACGTGGTTACGTTCCAGAGAACAAAGTCACTTCCATCTGGATATCCTTCCTGGTTGCTGGAGGCTCGGTGCGTCAAAACTTGCTTGAGCCTCCCTGGCACTAGTCTTTCCTTGTTTCTTGTTTCCTTCTCGCCTTGCTCTTGAATCCTGCATACTCTCTTGCATCCCGTTTATTCTCTGAATCCTTCCTTCCTGGAGATGCTTGTGAACTTGTTTCACTTTCGTTTTTGCTGCTGTGAATTCTACATGAATTTTCTGCCTTGGACTCCTCTTTGACCACTGTGTTGGAGTGTACTTTCATCTTGCTGCCGACAAGGGTTTTTTATTCTCCCAAGAGGGTTTCCCCCTTGTTGGGATCTGTTTAGTGGGAGGCCTTGCGAGCTTCTGCGTACTATTGTGGTAGCAAACTGGCCTCTCCCAGACATAGACCCTATCTCTTCGATACCCCGGAGCCACCACAAGTCAGAAGTAAGGCAATCGTGATCATGACAGTTTGTGATGCTTGCCTATATAACCGACATCGCTCAGATGCAAATTTAATTCATGCGGTTCAAGGATTCACCGCAGAAGTACAAACCCTTCACTTGGAAAACCAGACACTTCGACAAGCCATTGCGGCAAGAAAGGCAGTACCCCTGTATTGTATTAAGTTTGATGGGTCAGCACAAAGACTAAAACAATTTGTGGACCATTGTACCATTCAATATACCTTTAGACCCCATCAATTCCTGTAGGACCATGCTAAAATTGGGTATATGGTTACCAATATGGTTGGAAGAGCACTGGCTTGGTTTTTGCCATTGGTGACATCCAGAAACCCTGCCCTGGATAATTGTGATGCCCTTTTGGTTCTCTTAAGATGAGTGTTTGAGAGACCAGAAACTGTCTTCATACCCCAAGAAAGCCTTTTAGACCACTCACAGGGCTCCTCTGATGTGATGTCCTATGTCGCCCAATTCATACAGCTGACCGATGAAACTGGATGGACAGAAGAAACTCGAACAACCTTGTTCCGTCAGGGCTTGGTCAATTAATTAAAAGATGAGTTGGCTTAAGTGGCTTGCCCAGGAAAATTTGCTGACCTAGTCATGCTGGTCTTACTGTTGGACTACCAGCTTCAGGAACAGAAAGCCGAATGAAAGGAGCAGCGTGCTGTCTGACAGGCTCTGGAACCATCCATCCTTCCATCTTCCAGTCCTTCGGAGCCAGAACCGATGCAAATTGGTTCCGCTAGAGGACCGTTGTCTGATTAAGAAAGGCAGAGGAGGCGATCCCTGGGGCTTTGCATGTATTGGAGCATGAAAGGACATTTAGTGAATGACTGTCCTGTGGCTCCAGCCGGCGGCAGGGAAAGGCCAGCTCCCGTCCTTAGAAGGGATCGAAGGATGGGATCAGACGAGGGGTCCCACTGTTCTATCCAAAGTGAATTCTGCTTTCAACGGTTGTACGCTAATGTCTCTTCAACTATACCTGATGATGAATACTGATACTACAATATTATTACCTGCTTTGATAGACTGTGGTGAAACTGGACATTTTATGGATATGCATTGGTCTAAGGTACATCAGATTACCATGGAGGAAAAGAATTAAAGTGTACCTATCGAAGGGTTGATGGTGAACCCCTGAGTTCAGGTCCCATATTGTATCACACCTCAGTTTTACCTTTGCACGTTGGCAGTCATCATGAACTGATCTCTTCTGATCTGATTAGGACTGTTCACTAGCCTGTTATTCTGGGAATACCGTGGTTATGGCACCATATTCCATATATCAACTGGAGGGCTTGCACGGTGTCCTTAGGTTCAGAGGTCTGTGTACAGAACTGCTTTCAGGACACCATGGAACCTAGGACACCTGAGACGCTGTCTCTACATAATTTGAACTCCTTACTGCCTGAATATAATGATTACATGGAAGTTACTTGACAAACAGGAGGCACTGTTACCTCCTCATTGAGAGGACAATTGTGCTATATATCTATTACCAGGTACGATCATTCCGTCAGGAAGGATGCTTATATTATCTGAGATGGAGAAGAAGGCCTTGACTGACGATCCAGACAGAAATCTACAGAATGGCCTTCTAACCCCTTCAAAGGCATTAGGAGGTGCGTCCCTATTTTTTGTGTCTGAAAAAAAAAGAAACTTCGGAAGTACGACCATGTTTTGACTTCCGTGGCTTAAATCAGATCACTCAGAAGCATAAATATCCTTTCCCCCGATTGAGGATATTTTGGAGGCTGTCAGAGGGGTGAAGATATTCTCTAAACTTGATTTACGCTGGGCGTACCATCTCATATGCATAGAATCTGGTGATGAGTGGAAGACAGCCTTCCAAACACCTTTTGGCCTCCATGAGCATAGAGTAATACCCTTTGGTTTGGCTATCGCTACGGCCGTTTTTCAGTGGTCCATGAGTCAGATATTTAGTGACCTTCTGTTCTGTACACCACAGTGATTGTATATTGGGACGATATCTTGGTCTTTTCTGAAACCCTGGCCGAACACTGAAGCCATGTTAGTGAAGTCCTTGATCATCTTGGTTGTCAACGGCTACAAGCAAACCTGGAAAAAATGTATATTCCATGCTTCATCAATCTAATATTTGGGATACATACTGTCAGCTGCTGGAGTAGCCATGGATCCCAAGAAGGTGGAAGCGATATTGCATTGGAAGGTACCTTCTATCATCCGTCAACTTCAACAATTCCTCAGGCTGCCTACTTTTTATCGCCAGCACATATATAATATTTTTTTTAGTGTGAAATCCTTGACGGGACTGCTTCACAATGCTTTTTGTGGTCTAAAGAACAGGACAGGGCTTTTCAAGGATTAAAGGAATCATTTGCCACTGCATCTATCTTATGTCAGCCGGATACCCTACGACCATTCATTGTGGAAACCGATATGATATGATATGATAGTTTATTTATATAGCGCCTATGCACAATGTGTTTCAAAGCGCTTCAAGGCAAAGGAGGGAACAAGGGAAAATACAATGTCATTCTTACAGGCCATGAGCAGTAAGGATGTGAAATTAGCTATCGTACTCAGCCTAGCAACATTTCAGATAGTGCAAGAGCTAAGACATAGATAAGGAAGGGAGAGGGAGAGTGGGAAGTAAATGGAAACAGACAGGCGACTACCGTACACCTGACGACATTCCTGGTAGAGCCGGAGATTAACAAAAGGTGATGTAGAGGGGTGCAGAAAGGGAGGGGAGGAACTAAACAAGCGACTAATGTACTAGGCCTGACAACATTTCAGAAAGTGCTTTGGGGGGGCGGGAAACAAGCAGGGGAGGGAAGGAGACAAACAAGGTTGCTATCATACTTGGTGAAGGACAATTCTGATAGATTAAGTGCATAGAAGAAAGTAATGGGAGGAGGGGAGGAGGTAGGAAATGGAAGAAAGGGAGAAGAGGAGAGAACAGAGAGTGAGCAGTGAAAAAGTGCAGAAGCAAGAGGGGAGAGAGAATACAATTGCAGAAGTCAGTAGTAACACATAATGTTGCAAGAGAACAGCAAATACAAGCCAGGATTCAAGATGAAAATGGGAACAGCATGATTCAGGGCCACCATGAGTACAAGATGTAGGGGAAGTCCAGCATGAGAGTTTGAGAGGGTGGCGCACTGTGAATCAATGAAGTCCATAAAAGTCAAATCCAAGCATTGGCAAAAGGCTTTGAAGGTGAAACCAGAATGTATCAGGACGGACTCCTGCAGAGGTAGGATGTAGGGGGGTGGAGGAGAGAACTGGAGGGGAAGGGAGGGGAAGCAGGGTAGTATAATCAAGCAAAACAGGCAACTCCTGTATGCGAGAAGGAGGGGGCACAGCGGAACATCATGGGGGGACCAGAGGTGGGGATGGCCTGTGGGGACAGGGGGAGTAAAAACATGTGGGGGCATGCTTACCTTCTGTCTGGGCAGGGGTTCGGGCCCTGCGTCCTCCTGGTCCGAACAGGTCAAAAAAGGAATTGCTCTTTTCTTCCTCTGCCCTTTGCTCCAGACGCCCGGGCGAGAGACGCCCTTGAACTAAGAGTTAAGAGCAAAAGGAAGAGGCAGGGCTAAGAAGGTGGGTGGGGCTTAGGCCAGGTGACCCAGATCCACTTGCACCTGCTCCGCATCTGCAAAGAAAAAGAGTCTGGAGTGCTGCCGGTGAGCAGCGCTTAGGCCAAAAGAGCGGCAACCAGGAAGGCACAAGGTGGGCGGGGCTTAGGCCAAAAGAGCAGAAGCCAGGAAGGCACCAGGTGGGTGGGGCTTAGGCCAAAAGAGCGGCAAGCAGGAAGGCATCAGGTGGGCGGAGCTTAGGCCAAAAGAGCAGCAACCAGGAAGGCACCAGAGAAGTGGGGCTTAGGCCAAAAGAGTGGCAACCAGGAAGGCACCAGGTGGGCGGGGTTTAGGCCAAAAGAGCAGCAACCAGGAAGGCACCAGGTGGGCGGGGCTTAGGCCAAAAGAGTGGTAGCCAGGAAGGGACCAAGTGGGCGGGGCTTAGGACAGGTGACCCAGATCCACTTGCACCTGCTCCCTATCTGTAAAGGAAAAGAGACTGGATGGCTGCTTAAGTAGGGAAAAAGAGTGGCAACCAGGAAGGTACCAGGTGGGCGGGGCTCAGGCCAAAAGAGCAGCAACCAGGAAGGTAGCAGGTGGCCAGGGCTTAGGCCAATAGAGAGGCAACCTGGAAGGCACCAGGTGGGCGGGCTTAGACCAAAGGAGCGGCAACCAGGAAGGCAACAGGTGGGTTTGGCTTAGGCCAAAAGAGCAGCAACCAGGAAGACACCAGATGGGCGGGGCTTAGGCCAGGTGACCCAGATCCACCTTCACCTGCTCTCCATCTGCAAAGGAAAAGAGGCTGGACGGCTGCTTAAGTATGGAAAAAGAGCAGCAACCAGGAAGGCACCAGGTGGGTGGGGCTTAGGCCAAAAGAGTGGCAACCAGGAACGGACCTGGTGGGCGGGGCTTAGGCCAGGTGAACCAGATCCACTTGCACCTGCACCTTTGGAGCATGCAGTGGGAGCTCTATTGTTACAAATGTGACCTGATGGGCTGAAACATCCTGTAGCCTATCTTTCATGCACGCTATCCCCTAGTGAACCAAAATATTCCGTGCATGAGAAAGAAGTGTTAGCTCTCAAATATGCATGCCTGGAATGGCATCATTTGTTGATGGGAGCCGCCCACCAAGTAGAATTCAGAACGGACCATCGAAACTTATGTGCTCTAAAAAGCTAGAGTGCAAAAACAGTAGAAAAGCTAGGTTGGCCTATTTTTTTGCACGGTATGATTTTAGGATCATGTACATCGCAGGTTCCTCTAATATGGTTATGGATGCCCTCTTGAGGAAGAATGTCCTTGAACCGGTTCTGAAACGGCACTGGTAGATCTAAAGACCCAGATCGATGAACTTAAGGATAAAGGAGAAATGGCCTTGCCACTACTCCTCGATCTTTCCGCTGCCTTCCATCTGATGGATCACAAAGTTCTATGTAAACACCTTACCTCAGCGGCTCACTTTTCACAAGATGCTATTACCTCAAGTACCTTTTGAACAATAGGACCATGAGAGTCTTTTCTCCGTTAGCTGCAGCTGACCCTATTCCAATAACCTGCGGTGTGCCACAAGGCTCATGTGTTTCACCAACAATGTACAATATATTTACATAGCCATTGTTTAACGACTTGGACCATCTGGGTGTCACCTGCACTAATTATGCAGATGACACCCAGATCCTCATACCTCTCGCTGGAGACTATGACAAAGACATGGCCCTTATAAATAAAATCTACCTAATCATCCAGGCAAGGATGGCAGCACACAGCCTATGCCTGAATGACGATAAAACTGAGCTCTTGATACTCGGCTCCATATCTAGCCTCAATAATCTTAGCACTAAATACACTTCCTTCAATATCGATGGGAACAACATCAAAGTGGTAAAAGAGGTAATAACCTTAGGTTTCTACCTTGACTCAGCCCTCTCACTAAGTAATCAAGTCAATGCCATGGCCTCTTCCACAGCTTATACATGTAAGTTGATCAGAGCCTGCAAACCGTATCTGTCCAAAGAAAGTTGCACGATCCTAGCTAGAGCCCTCATCCTCCCTAAACTGGATTATTGCAATGCATTGTACCTGGGTGTGAGTAATTACATTATTAATAAAATACAAATTCTTCAAAACAATGCACTCAGAACAGCACTTGGCATAACAAGGAGAGAGTATATATCAGAGCTGAGGAGACAGAACAAATGGCTCTCCACCAAGGAGAAAATTATGCTTAAAACTGTCTCTCTAGCCCATAAATGTCTGGATCAAGCGGCCCCACTCTACTTCTCTGAAAGAATCATCAAAAAATCCACCTCACGGCCTACAAGGACAGTCAATTTAGGCTGACTAGTTGTTCCAAGATTATTATTTTTTTAAAGCAGCGGGGGGGGGCAGTTTCCCTGTCATGGCGTCACAAGCCTGGAATGCTCTCCGTCCCTCCTTGAGAACGAACCAACCGTTCACCAACTTTAGATGAAACACCATAAATTGGCTAGTAGCCAAGGACCACTGACTCAACTGCAGAGTCTGAGCCGTTATAGGACTCTGAGGCACTGTAACCACTGCCTTTCGCTGTAAATGTATTTTCTGCAAATGTATTGTATCTTTTCTGTACCTGCTTGCAATGTATCATCCTATGTATTAGCCAGGATATATTCTGCTCTTGTCATGCTTCATTCCACTGTAACCATTCTAACTCATGCCTAAAGTATACTTGCAACTCTATGTATTTTTCCTTGATACCTCCAGGTTTGGTGAGTTTGGTGTGCCATATAAATTAATAAATAAACAAACAAACAAACCCAAACTGAAGATATATCAATAAAAGATTGTTTCAGCTAAATCTTTCATATTTGTTGTGTATTCCCTTTTTCAGCAAGTGTTGGCCGATACTGGGTCCATGTTAGCCTCGAATATAGTTTCCATGGGATTACAGGACCATCAAGGTTATTTGTTTAAAGACAATAAGCTGTACCATCCACCTACATGTGCTCAGAAACAGGTTCTTCAAATGCATCATGACCATCCTGCTGCAGGTCATAGAGGTCAATACTGTACTAAAAAAAATATCTCTACAATATTCTGGTTGCCAGGTTGGCAGAGAGATGTTAAACAACATGTGAGAGCCTGCATGATCTATCCACAAAATAAAATAGTACCGCAGAAGCTAAGCGGGAACTATGCCTGTCCCCACAAGACCCTGGGATGCTATAGCTACTGACTTTATTGTCGAGCTTCCACCATCTGAAGGCATGACTACTATCATGCAAATCGTTGATTGATTTTCTAAAATGGCACATTTTATGCCTCTGACTAAGTTGCCTACTGCCTTGGAAACCCAAAGTGTTTTCTTCACAAAATCTTTAGATCACCTGGACTTCCATATTCCATAGTATCTGATAGGAGAACTCGGTTTATTTCCACATTTCGGGGCCTAATAAGTCTTGCACATCAGTCTTGATTTATCCTCTGGTTACATCCTCAGTCCAATGGACAAACTGAGTGTACTAACTAGGTGTTAGAACAAAACCTATGCTGTTTTGTCACAACTTCTGACACTGATTTGGCCACTATGCTACTCATAGCAGAATTTGCTTACAACAATGCTCACCATACGGCTTTTAAATCCTCGTCTTTCTTTGTTTCGTGTGGATTTCATCCACATTGTCTTCCTGATTCATCAGTACCTGAGACACAAGTTCCCACTGCAGATCAATAGATTTCAGACCTTCAGAAAACTCATTGCAGGACCAAAGAGTTGTTGCAGGAAGCTCAAAGAAGAATGAAACATTATGCTGACCTGCACAGACATGATGACCTTTCCTTTTCTGTTGGTGATCTTGTGTGGCTGGCATCGAAAACCATCCCTCGTCATTTGGTAACATCAAAACTTGCTCTGAGGTATTTCAGACCTTTCTGTGTTCTTTGCTGTGTGAAATCCGTAGTGTATCATTTAGATTTACCCCCTACGTGGAAGAGAATCCACCCTGATTTTCATGTGTCCCTTCTTCTACCCTATTGTAGTGACCCTGCTACACATCTGGACCCTGTTAGGCCTCCTCCTGTATTGGTGAACGGTGAACAGGATTATGAGGTTGAAAACCTTTGCTATAGTTGTTTTTGCAAAAGGGAACTTCAGTACTTAGTTCATTGGAAAGGCTACGGTCCTTCTGATAGGAAATGGGAACCGACCCACCATGTACATGCTCTAGCCTTGGTACTACGCTTTCATCACATCACCCCTTCAAACCCGGTTACGGGTCGTTAAAGATGGGGCATACTGGCATGACATGACCTCCCGAGTACTGCGCTTCCAACATATACTGTGGTTCCACCACAGTGTTTTCAGTAATTTCATGTAGCGGACTAGTTGTTTTGGTCACGTGGTTACATTCTGGAGAATGACGTCCCTTCCATCTGGATATCCTTTCTGTTTGCCCGAGGCTCGGTGTGTCACAACTTGTTTGAGCTGCACTGGCGCTCATTTTTCCTTGATTCTTGTTTCCTTGTCACCTTGCTCTTGAATCCTACTTACAGGAATGGGTACGGAGTGCTCCGGAGTCACTACCAGCATGTGAAATCACTGGGTAAGACGTGCGTCTACTGCCCCTTCACTGCTCACAGAACTCCTTCCGTGGCTCTTTGTGCCCTGAAAACTGCTTCTTGGAGTCTGCCTTCACCCAAGCCACCTACACCAGGGGGTCACTCTGGAGACCCCCTGGTGCACACCAGCCACCAGAGACAGCCTCACTGTTGCTTCTGAGGCTCTCTGGTGCAGGCCAGCCACCAGGTACGGCCTCTTGGGAGGGAAAGCTTCCCTTGCCCTTGCTTCCCACTGTGCAGCCTCTGCACTTCAGGATTCGAAAGTCACAGACCCTCTGGACCAGCAGCCACTTTCTGCCACACAGTGGTCCTGGCGTCTTCTCTCTGTCTCCAAGCTTCTGTTTGAGCTGCAAGCAAGTACCCTGCTGCTTCATCTCCTTGCTTTCTCTGCTTTTCTGCTTTCCTGCTTTCTGTTGTTTCTCTTTGACCTGCTACTGAGGGGCTTTTTAAGCCTCTCTGTCTCCCCCAGGTGTGGGTCATTTAAATTAATGATCTAATCTCTTATACAACATTGTACATTTGTAGCCCTCTTCCTTGTCCCAGTACTTAGGGAATTATGAGACTAGAAGTCCCTAATGTCAAAGTCAATTTTGTTTGATTTTTACTTTTAAGCCCCAGGTGTGGGTCATTTAAATTAATGATCTAATCTCTTATACAACATTGTACATTTGTAGCCCTCTTCCTTGTCCCAGTACTTAGGGAATTATGAGACTAGAAGTCCCTAATGTCAAAGTCAATTTTGTTTGATTTTTACTTTTAAGCCCAAGTCTGTTCTTTACAATATTATTAAAAGGAATATCATACGGATTAGTTACTAGGCCTTATTGAAATGAGGAAGGCAGTTCTTTTTGGCCATTGTTATTCACAGATTTCCTTTCACTATACCTTTGGGTGTTATAGAGGTTATTAGCTATACAAGTCTCTAGGATTTTGGATGGCTGTTCATTTCTCCCAAGGCCTACGAGTTGTTTGTGTTCACCCTTATTAATATGTGTGGCTGGAGGAACAAAAAGATGATTATTACAACAAGCAATTTCATACTTTGGCATTAAAGAGACTACTCCCTAGGGGAAGACAAAAACCGCATCTCATTCCACAGAGACCTCTCATTGTCACAGGTTTCCCCCCTTCTCACCTGTCTATGTTGCCTGATGTCCTCTTTAGGTGGAGTCTTCTTTCGTATGGTTCAGGACTTTAATAAGCCCGCTCGGCCGTCCTCGGCTTCCAGATTACGTTCAGCTTCGATGTCCAGGATCACGGGAAACTCCGGGAGTATTCAAGAAGGAGTTGGGGGGCAACGCGGAAGCGACGCAGGGATTCCGGGAAGTGAGGAAAGAGGTAAGAAGTTGGGAGAAGGGAATCCATGGGCCAGGGAATAGTAAGTAGCACAAGAGAAGGTTCGGAGCACACGTCCGGTCACAGCTAGTAGCGGGGGCCGCGGGGGTGTGGCTTCTTTATAGAGGACGCTGCGTAGAACGTGAAGACTGGCGAGCAGCGTTCCGAGCTTGCCGCCATGTTGGTAGTATTATGGAGTGTAAGGCCCGACGTGTCAGGGACCAGGAGGCCCAGAAGGGGCGAGTTTGATGGTTCATGACAGCATGCCTCCTCCGGTAACCCGTTCCACCGGGTTTGCCCGGGTGTATGAGATGGAACCTTCTGAGTAGCCTGGGGGTATTTAGATTTGAGATAGGTTCCCAAGTGCATTCACTGGGGAGATATCCTTTCCATTCCACCAGGTACTGGAGTTTGCCACGTCTATATCTAGAAACGCAAATCCTGGAGACCTCATACTCCAGTTGGTCATTGATGAATACTGGTTTGGGCCGAAGGTTAGTTCGAGAGGTCTAAACATATGGCTTCATTAAGGACGTGTGAAAGACTGGGTGGATTTTCTTCCAGGAGTCTGGAAGCTTGAGTCGGTAGGCCACTGGGTTGATGATTTCCTTTATATGGAATGGCCCATAATATAGAGGAGGCAATTTATTTGGTTGAAAATGCCGTGGTAGCAGTTTCGAGGACAGCCAAACCTTATCCCCTATTGTGTAGGAGGGGCTTGGTCTTCGTTTGGAGTCTGCATACAGTTTGGTCTGGGTCTTGGCCTTTTCTAGTTGTTCTTTGGCTTCTCTTTGAACATTAATGAGCATTTCAATCCAGGCATCAACTGTTGGAACTGTTGTAGGATGAGGAAGGATGGAGGGTAGAACCGAAGGGTGGAATCCTTGGCTACAGAAAAAAGGACTGGTCTTAATAGCAGAGTGGTCCAAATTATTATAGGCGAATTCTGCCACTGGTATTAAGAGGGTCCAATTGTCCTGGACCTTGGTAGCGAAGCAACGGAGGTATTGTTCCAAGGTTTGGTTTACGCGCTCTGTGGCTCCGTTGGTTTGGGGATGATATCCTGAGGAAAGAGCGCGTTGGATTCCTAGTATTTGACAAAAATGTTTCCAGAACTGAGAAATGTATTGGGGCCCTCTGTCTGATATAATCTTGGAAGGAAGTCCATGCAGTCAGAATATGTGTTCCAGGAAAGTTCCAGCAAGTTCTGACGAGGATGGCAGTTTAAACAGAGGTGTATAATGGGCCACATGGGTGAACAAATAAATGGTGACCACGATGGTTGTGTATCCCCTGGAAGGTGGTAATTCCACAATGAAGTCTGTTCCTATGAATTCCCAAGGCCTTGTTGGAAGTGGAGGTTGCTGCAATAGACCTGTTGGTCTCTTGTTGTCATGTTTGTTTTGATTACAGACAGAGCATGCCTGGATATACCTTTGTACATCAGCTTTCACTCCAGGCCACCAAAATTGCCTTTGTATTAATCGGAGGGTATTGGTAATACCACGTTGCCCGGAGTAAAGAGTATTGTGACAGAGATTTATTATCCTTTGCTGTAGTTTTTTTGTTGGGATGACCAAGGCATTGTCTTTGAACAAATATCCATTTTTGGTCTTCAGTTTCCACTGGTTCTTGTCCGAGATATCTTTCCAGAGTTCCGAGGATTGAGTCTGACTGTGGACTTCATCTAGGAGGCTGGTCGCCTGGGCTACAATTATTGTGTGGGGAAACATCTTGGGAAATGTTCGGTCATCAGGAGGTTCATAGTCAGGGCGCCGAGACAAGGTGTCAGCAATTACGTTTTGTGTTCCCCGAACATGGTGAATTTGGAACTGGTATTGAGCAAAGAAGAACGCCCAACGGGCCTGACGGCTGTTCCTGCATTCCAGGGCCTGTAACACTTGGAGATTTCGATGATCCGTCCGAACCTGGACAGGATGTTTAGCTCCTAGAAGTAAATGGCGCCACTCGGTGAAGGCTTGATGGATGGCTAGAAGTACCTTTTCTAAGACAGAGTAATGAGTTTCACTGGAGGTCAATGTCCGTGAAAGATAGGCAATAGGATGTTCCAGCCCCTCATCTAGTTCCTGTTTCAGAACTGCTCCGATGACATAGTTAGAGGCATCTGTTTCCACTAGGAATGGTCGATTTATATCAGGTTGAACCAGGATGGGGGCTTGTGTAAATTCTGTTTTCAGGCGTTGGAAGGCCTTCTCCTGGGCTGGGGTCCAATGATAGGGAGTATCTTTCAGGATTCGTAAGGAATATGATGTTTAAGGACCCATTCCTGATCAATGAATATTCCCATGGCCCCACAATCCACTAGTGCCAGAATGGGGTAGGATTCCTTCGTAGATGACGATAGAAAAGCCTGTAAGACTACCAGGGAGTTTTGTCCAGGAGAGTTCAAGGATGGTATAGATGTGGAGCCTGCATCTCTCTCCCGAAACTGAGCTCCATCTAGGATCGGGAGCTGGCGTTTCCCTAACGCCGTGGAGGGGCTAAGGAACATTCTCTGCCTAAATGCTTGTCCGAGGCACAGTAAATGCATAAGCCAGTATGGATCCTTCTCAGCCTTTCTTGGGGGGATATGGGTCCACGGAAGGCCCCTAGTTGCATGGGTTCGGGATCATTTGTAGGAACAGGAGAATCTTTGGATTTTGAAGAGCTCACAAGAGGATTTTTTTGGATGGTTAACTTGGTCTTCCTTTTCTCTGCCTTTCTTTCTTGGATGCGGAAATCAATCTGTAGAGCAAGATTTATAAGTGCCTGGTAAGACCTAGGACGTGCTACTCTGGCTAATTCATCCTTAACATCTTCATTTAGCCCTTTGCAAAAGAGGGTGAAGAAAGCTTCAGAAGGCCAACCCGCTTCTTTAGCCAATTGCTTGAATCGAGTTACGTAGGTGAGCATGTCCTGAGAGCCATGCTGGAAATCGGGTAAACGTTCTTGAGCTCTAAAGACCTGTTCTGGTCAAACATAGTCTTTAGTGCTTGAATGAATCAATCATAATCATCCAAAAGGGAATCTCCGGTGTTCACTAATGGTGTGGCCCAGGCTAAGGCATTTCCGGAGAGGTGAGAAATAATAAAGCCCACTTTAGCCCTGGGGGTGGAAAAATAATAAAGTTTAAAGGTAAAGTGGACCAAACAAGAATCCAGGAATCCTCGGAGGTTTTTTGCACAGCCGTCATATTTGTCAACAATGCCGCCCAATAGCACGCTGTCCTTTGAGGCAGAGCCACGTGAAAGTACCAATTGTTTCAGCACAGCATTCTCCGCTTTCAAGTTCTGTACTTCGGTCGATAGTTCTTGCATGCCACGCATAAGATCCTGGAACACATAAGATCCTGGATGGCCGCCTCCATGTCTGTATCGACTTCGGTCAGGTGGCTGTAAGAGGATTCAATTCAACACTACAGCTAAGTCAACGCCTAGTCTATAATACTGAATGAAAACCCTTATTGATATATTTTTATGTCCAGTTCATGCGTTCTGGATGACTACCCCTATATAACACCCCTCTCTTGGAATCCCCCTGACCCCACTGAGCCAAGAAGTAGTTCTGTTTTACAAGTTAAAAGGTTTATTTGATAATTTAAACAAGAGATATATAGATCACACTTTATAATAAATTAATAATTGAATAGCACACTTAATATGATATGATAAAGATTAATAACGGAGAATCTGGCACTAACACGCTTCTCTATAATCATTAAGGAGTTGACATGAAATGGATAAGGTAGCACACTGGTAAATAGGAACAAAAGTATAATGTGGTAGAGAATGCCTTATCGAGTTCAAATGGATGTAATGTTGAATGAAAATGCAATACAGAAAATACTCAATATGATTTCAACAAACAAGGTAATCACTTTTCTCTGGCAATCCCCTCCCCCCCTTGATGCAATGCAAGGAAATGGAAGGAAGTGGAAGGAAGCACACAGTTCTCAGAAATGCAATCAAATGTGATTCAGTTCAATCCCAGCAAGCTTACAGAAAACAGATAGGAGTTTTGAAAACACAGGCCCAAATGCTTTGATATGTGCTAGCAATGGATGAGAAATATGCTGGAAATGCTCTTTAATTCCCTTTCAGAGGTTCAGGGTGAGTGGTATCTAGTTAATATTAGTCCAGGCTCACACTAGCAATGAGGCAGGGATAGTTAGCAGGTTAAACGAATTTCTGGCAAATAGAAGGCAAGCAGCAGCAGTTTTTACATGTGAAGAAATTTGCAAATCGCGGCAAAATTCGCGGATGCGTGTTCCGCGATTGCGGTAAAACTATAAGGGGTAGGAACTAAGAGATTGGTTCTGCACAGTTTTCTAGGTACTCACACTATATTCTTGAGTGAAATGGGCCTCGCCATGGATCTGGTCAGGGTTTTGGACTGGGCTCGGGTCTCTCTCTGGGCACAGCACTGCTTTCTCTCTGGGTACAGCACTGCTTTCTCCCTCTGGTCTGGTCTCTAGTTCTGGATAGATTGAAGTCTCTAGTTTGGCTCTCTGGAGGTTTATGGAGGTAAGTATGGATTTTTCCGGCAGAGCGTCCCGCTGCAGATGGAATTGAAGGTCCCTATCTGTCCTGTCTGTCTGCTTTTATGTGTTTAGAATGTGGGTGTGTTCTAGCATCACTGACCCTACCTCTCTCTCAGCTTCTAATTGGTCAAACTTCCATTTATCATTTGATTGGGGAATGAACTGTGAGTCAGAGGGATGTCATTTTATGGCTTGCCAAGAGGGCACTCCCTTGTCAGATTGCACACATTCTATATTTGATAATAAAAGACATATTTCACAGTTACACAGTTGCTTGAAATTACATATACATGGTGTGGCTGAATTTAGCCATGTCTCTGTCCAAATCTGCTCTTTCTAGGAGCTTGCATTCAGAGATGGTACATAATTGACTTTTTAACTGATTTTTCAATTTCTGACATGGACCCAACTTTACATACATGTGCGCAGGGAGTAGGGACATTAACTGATGAAGTTTCAGATTTTTAACATGCACACATTTAGAGTAATATCCACTTTTCCGCTGACACCCCCCTGTACATACCACCGGTTCTAAAAACCTCTTAAACTGTGGGCAGAAAAATCACAAGAATTATGGTATCATTTATAAAATGTTCACATGTCCGCACCATGAGTTATTAATCTTTTTCTAAACAATATTCTGGCTACAAAGGGGTGTGGTTTTCTCAATTTCTGACATGGACCCAACTTTACATACATGTGCGCAGGGAGTAGGGACATTAACTGATGAAGTTTCAGATTTTTAACATGCACACATTTAGAGTAATATCCACTTTTCCGCTGACACCCCCCTGTACATACCACCGGTTCTAAAAACCTCTTAAACTGTGGGCAGAAAAATCACAAGAATTATGGTATCATTTATAAAATGTTCACATGTCCGCACCATGAGTTATTAATCTTTTTCTAAACAATATTCTGGCTACAAAGGGGTGTGGTTTTCTCTCAGCACAAGGTAGAAATACTGGTTAATCCAGTTCTGCCAAGCCAGCTTGCTCTCACAGGCAGTGCCCCTCCCAGCTCCTGCCAAGAGGAAGCTACATTTTACGACTGCGTAATAAAACCTTTGCCTGAGTGAAGAGGGCTTTGTTCACTCTCCTGCAGAGCACAGGTAATTCAATTATCAGATAGATGGCATATCCTTAGTGTGGGCAGCAAAAGGAAGGTTGGCCTGGGAACACAGTGGTGACTCAAGTTTCACTCCTGATGGGGGTAGCTGCCAAGCAAAATCAAGTTCCTTAAGCCAGACCTTCAGCTAACTGGCAGGTTTTTTGCTGCTTTTTAACTTAACTTGCAATTTTACACATGCAGCTAGGATGCTGATTCTAAGTGCAAAACTATGACATTTCAACAGTTACAAAGGCATGTGATACCAAACATAGGTCACTCATTTAATCTAAACATTTTCGATTTTAGTGTCTTTAAATCCAGTGCAACTTAAACTGCTGCAATCCACAGCTCAGCCAGTCTTGTTATAAACCTTGTCTTATGATCTTCATTTCCCAGATTTTGTAGGCACACAAAACTCCATTCTGCCAAATGTCTGCTGGTGTTCAGTAAATATTTTGCACATATTGCAATGTTTGAAAATAGGCATTTTGACTTGCCTTCAGGGAAACAGAGTGGTTTTAAAACGCCGGCTTTTGGATAGTGGTGAGTACTGGTACTGCACCCATTTTTGGGATTTAAGAAATGAATTCCCCACAATTCTAGGTTGCATTTGGCAATCAGCATTTCCATTCCCAATGGTTTCAGACTACTGTGCGGGTAGTCCAATGGTGGTTTTAAAGCGCTTTGAAGCTAACCGGCGCTACTGTTTTTCCTTTGGCAACCCATTTCCCTCATGGCAACCCGGCCTTTCATTCTCGCACTGGTGGGTGGCAAGTGAGGCAACCATTTTGGTGTGCGCACAAACTGCGCAGCTTTCCTGGATTTCGGCGCACATGTGGGTTTTCCGCCATCTTGAATTTTCTAAGCCCACAGCACCAAATGTGGTGGCATGATAGCTTAAACGTGGGTCAGGACACCCAACAAGCCCCCCCACGCGACTGCACTTTGAATTTGAGTCGATGGGGAGTCGCGTGCCCAAGGGTTTTGACCCACGCACCGGTCTGTCCGCATAATCTTCTTCCTCTTCTGTAGATGGCACAGTTCAGCATCTTCTTCTCCATCCGGTACTGATCGATCGGTTCTCCTCGCCAGTCCTGATGGGAGTATTGGGCGGTCCACTGGGCCCATCGGATCTTCGTTCCCGGTCTCCGGATCGTCCTCCTTGGCCCGTCTTCAGGTTTTCTTTCTCCTAGGACGACAAAGGAAGAGCGGCAATACCTACTCATAGACGTTTTTCCACCACTGTTGAGATAGTGGGGCAGCATATGCATTTCATCATAACGAAACATTACATTCTTATTTTGAAAAACAGTATGACTAAGAGACAGTTTCATACAAATCACAGTATGTTAGAGACTAGATGTGGTACGTTTTATGATTGGAACTGAATTAGTCTGATACAGTACCCGCTAGGATTCCAGAGGATTCCTCCAGTTGTTGCAGAGTGTGCCTGGGATGGCAACACTTCAACTGGTTTATGTGTGCCCACTTGTCTTCCCCCTCTGCCGAACCGCCTTTGGGGATGCGGATCTTGTAGGCCACAGGGGAGATCTTATCGACGATCTCAAAGGGTCCTTTCCATGTAGGCAAAAATTTGCGCTGCTTGGCCTGGTTCCTTTGGAAGTTGTATAGATAGACCCGGTCTCCCACCTGATATTCCTTCCTGGAAGTTTTCAGGTCATAATGGGTCTTCATGCTATCAGCTGATCTTTCTAGATTCCGCTGAGCATAAGCAAAAGCATGTTGGAGGTGTTTCCTTAAATTCTCTACATACTCATGAGTAGTGGAGGCATTTATCAGTGTCTGCTCTTGGGTCCTGTAGAGCAAATGCTGAGGAAGCACCATCTTGCGTCCAGTCATCAACTCAAATGGTGACATTTTGGTTGCAGATGAAGGGGTAGATCTGATGGCCATTAGGACCAGAGGTAATCGGATATCCCAACTTGGCCCAGAATCTGCCACAAACTTCTTTAATATGCTCACAATTGTCCGGTTATATCTCTCCACTGCCCCAGAAGAAGCTGGTCTATAAGCAATATGCAGCTTTCTCTTGACCCCCAGTATCTCCCACATCTTTGTCATTACTTCACTGGTGAAGTGGCTACCTCTGTCTGACTCAATCCTTTGAGGTAGACCAAAACGGGAAAAGATGTGGTTAATCATCAAGGCAGCTGCCGTTTCTGCCTTGCAGTTTGGGGCTGGGAGACATTCCACCCACTTGGTAAACAAGCATGTCACAGTCAACATGTACTTATTCCCCCTAGCCGAGCAAATCACAGGGCCCACAAAGTCGATTTGTAAATCTGACCATGGCAGTGTCATTCCCCTCTTTTGTAAAGGCGCCCGGTGCGTGAGGGATGATGGCTGAAATTGTGCACACACAAGACACCCCTTCAAGTATTGGTCGAGGTCCTGCCCCATGTGTGGCCAGTATGCAACCTCTCTTAAGATTTCCAATGTTGTGTGAAACCCCCTATGACCGGCAGTGGCCGCATCATGGGCGTGACTTAACATCAGGCTTCGGAATGAGGTAGGAACCACCCACTGATCGTGGCCAGCTTTGGATTTCCTTACCAACAAACCGTCTTGGATTCGGAACATTTTTGGACATTTCATCAACACTCTTAGGTCCTCTTTCCCAATGTAATCGGTATCCGTCAGGGGAAAGTTCTCAGGGTCCTCAAGGTGCTGGTAAAATTTACCAATAATTGGATCCCCCTTCTGAGCGGTAATCAAATCAGCATCAGGGGTCTCCTTACTCCATTGTGCAATTGAAAGGTCGTTGTGAGCATTTGTCTGGGACCGAGTGATGGCAGTGACCTGGATTTCCCCCAAAAGGGACTCAATCTCAATTAGATCCCCTTGGATGGCCCCGGTTTTGGCCAGCTGATCAGCTAAGTCATTTCCAGTTTTGTCTGGTCCCTCTACTTTGGAATGACCCTTGATCTTTTTCCAATAGATGGTCATCTCTTTCGAGGTGACCAAATCATCAATGTTTTGGATCAACTTCCCATGTTTCAAGGGTTTGTGGTTAGCACATAACATGCCTCTGGTTTTCCAATTAACCAGGTGCTCCACGAACCCGTTCCGTACATAATCCGAATCTGTGATTATGACCAGTTCGTGGAGTTGATGCTGGACAGCAGTGAGGATGGCCTGATGCACAGCCATCAATTCTGCCACCTGACTACTTCGGGGACCAATTTTGTATCCAGCGGAGGGTTCTGGGGACTCATTCACCCATGCATTCCCTACGCCAGCCACCAGTTCTTTCTCCCCGTTGTTGTCAACATGGTAAGAGCATCCATCCACATACACAGTGGGCATTCCCTCACACTCGTCCTCTTCAAAGACTTTGTGGGGGGAATTAAGGTATGCCTCCATGTTGTCCTTTATTTTTAGACTTTCGTCCTCGAGACAGTTTTCTCTGGCACAATCATGCAAGTCAGCCAGACCTTGCGCGAGGGGACTCTTCTTGTTTTGGCCATATCGGACCTCCACAGGAAAGCCTTGCATTGACAGAATCCAGGAAGTAATTCGGGAATTACTCACATTTCCGGCCCGGATTCTGTCACTTTGGAGATATTGCAGAGGCTGGTGTGGAGTCTCCACTATGATGTGTTCCCCCTGGATAAACGGGCGGTAATTCTTCAATGCCCACACCGTTGCCAGGAGTGCCTTCTCACAATCGTTGAATTTTTCCTCCAGAGAGGATAAAGTTTTGCTCGCATAGGAGATTACTTTATTGACCTTGTCATGCTTTTGGTATAATACTGCCGTCAAGCACGTATTAGAGAACCCTGTCTCCAGGAAGAACTCCTTGTTTCTGACGGGGTAAGCTAGGCAAGGCGCTTGTGAGAGGCTTCTTTTGAGTTGTTTTACTGCCTCGGCTTGTTCTGGACCCCATTCCCACTTGACCCCCCCCTTCAGGAGATGAATCAGGGGTCGGGTGATCTCTGCGTAGCCCTCAATGAACTTTCTGCTGTAATTAGTCAGTCCAAGGAGGCTCCTTAGTTCCCGCAGAGTTGTGGGGTCTTTCAGTTTCTGAAGTGCTTCCACTTTCTTTTCCTGGGGACAAAGACCCTGAGGAGTAATCTCATGCCCCAAGAAATTAACACGGGTTCTACACCACTGTGCTTTCTGAAAGGAAAGTTTTGCTCCGGCGGCCCTCAACTGTGTCAGAACATACGGATCTCCGCGATGTGTTCCTCCACAGATGAACTTTTGATGAGGACATCATCTACATAAGCCAGGTTACCCCTCGCACCCAGGTCGGGCATGGCCTTATGTAGGAAAATGTTGAATTCATTGCCGGAGTTGAGGTATCCGAAGGGAGTCCGGGTCCATGTGTATTGCTGGCCCCCAAAGGTAAAAGCCAGTTTGTATTGGTCCTCCCTACTGACAGGCACAGTCCAGTATCCATTGGTCAGGTCTATTGCAGTGAATACCTGTGACCCCTGGATCTGGGCTAGCCCTTGGTCAATGTAGGGCAGAGGCCATCGGGAAGTATGGACCCGTTTGTTGAGCTCCCTAAGGTCGGCGCAGAGTCTCCACTGGCCGTTTGGCTTCAATATTCCCAGCACCGGATTATTGAAGGTGCTGTGGACTGGACGGATTATTCCCCGGGACTCAAGGTTCTTAATTATTTCCGTAAGGGACTCCATTGATGCGAGAGGCAAGCGATATTGCTTCACAAACACTGGAGTCATGCCAGGGTCCGTGGGGATTGTTGTGGTGTGGATGTCGGTGCGACCACAGTCATATGAGTCTACCGCAAAGAGATCTTGGAAATCCAAGAAAACTTGTTTCAACTTTTGCCTTTGTTCCAGAGTCACACAGGCATCAGCTAGGTTGACTCTCTCTTCCACCATCTGCCTGAAGCCTGGAAAGACTTCTGGTTTGGCTATCTCAGCGGCCTCCTCCAACTGGGTGGAGAAGTCCCTGGTCAGAGTGCTGATTTGGACCGGAGGCTTCAGGTGGGAAAGGCAGCCCTCATGTACCTGGAAAATCACCTCATCCCTCCTGAAGTCACACGTCACATCTTCCTTACCATAGGGGCAGGAAGTGTACACCAGGAAGTTCCCCCCATGCCGGGTGAAAATCCTGTCTGGTGTTGTATTGTCCTCACTGTCACTGTCAACACAGTCCTTGGGGATTGGTCCTAACAGTTAATTTACAAGATCAATGGAGAAATGTCGGTCATCAACCGCCATTCCAATAATGGTGCCTGCGGCTAGAGTAATACTCTTTAAGTCGCTGTTATCCACCTCTATTGGAATGGTGTCATGTTCTATATTGACTAATGGTGTTGGGTTTACCCCCAACCCTTGCTGTAGGAGAGAAGCATTTAGATGTATGTAAGCATCAGGGTTTTTCAACTCTTGTCCCCTTTTAACTTTCACTTCCAGGGAGAATTGTCGGGTCCTTTCTGGGATGGTGACTTCCTCTTTAACCTGAATTTCAACTGCATAAGGTAGCAATTGAGCTGACCTAAATGCTTTTTCTGGATCATCAAAGCCCATGGGATTATCCGCTAATCGGGACCAAGCTTTGAAGTTTATTAGGTCCAAACTAATGGCAAAGCGATTGAGAATGTCACTGCCTAAGGAAAAGGCGGCAGTGACGTCTCGCACGACCCAACAATTATGGACTACGCTCTTGTTGCCAATGGAGATTTTGAGCATACACCTGCTTGGCAGGAGATGTTTTGAATTGGGTGCTTCCAGGTCCATTTCCCACTTGTCTATCAGTTTGAAGGTGGGAATGGCTGGATCTTTTGGGAGTTGGCGAAACATGGCTTCGCTGATGAAGCTCTTACCATTGTTCACACACACTCGAGCGAGAACAGAGTCCTTCCCATCATTTAACTGAACAGGGATGAACAACTGCTCTCCAATTTGCTGAATATCAGCCAGGCTTTGAGCTGATTTCACATCTTTCTGGACTATAGGAGTGGGAGTTTCAGATTGTGGATTGGTATAGAATTTCAAAGTGTTTCCTTCCAGCGTGGAATACCACTTTAGACTGGAAGGAAGGTTGATTTTCAGAAATAGAGAGGACCCCCCATCACCAGTCTGTTGTCCTACTGCTATTACTGTCACGTCTGGAATTTGGTTATTCTGGAAGTGAAATTCTACTTGGTCAGATTTTTGTTCAACCATGTGGCAGGTGCCGTTTAAACTAACATGGTTGACACTCTGTTTTAATTTTATTGGTCGGCTAGTCTGGGTCCAGAGGACCTTGTTTACACAATCTATTAGGGGTGACAACCTTCTCAGGAGGTCATTCCCTAGTAAACAAGGGGTGCCCTCCGGGGTCACAACTATGACCGGGTGTTTCAACTTGTGTCGCCCAATTTTAATGTCCAAATCTGCCGTCCCCTCGACGGGAATTTCCTTCCCGTCAAAGTTCTGCAGTTGTCCAGGAAGAGAGGTGAGAGGAATTTGGTAATTCTCTCCCCTTCCTGCATTCAGTTCATCAAAAGCCCTTCTGGACAGAAGGGTAGCTTGAGATCCCGTGTCCACCAGTGCCAAAATTGTCCCCTGCCCCTGTACTCGGACCGGGGCATAATATCTTCCCTCCTTTTCCTCGAGGGGGCTCAGATAATGTACATTTTTGGACAACTGGTGGGCTAATTTTCTGGTTTTGGACATCGCTAGCGAAGAGATTTGGGCAGAATCTTGTGGAGAGCCTTGGGAATCTGAAAGAAAAATTTGGCAACTGGAGATCAGAGCCATTGTGGGTTCCTCTGGCTCCGGTTCTGGGCCGCCCCCCCCTTTTTGGAGGCAGTCCCCAGTATGGGTTTGAACCCGGGGATTTTCTTGCTGTTGGTTCTGGGATGAGATGGTGGGCGGCGGTAGCTCAGTCTCCACATCTCCCCAGTCTGGATTTGCATCCCTAGGGACCCATTTTTCTTTGGGAGGAGTTCCCCCCTCTCTGAAGGAGAAGATCCTTTTCCCAGGATCCTCTGAGGATCCCTCTCCCTCAAATTGGAAGATCTGTACCTCCTCCTCAAACTGAGTCTGTTTGGGTCTTTTGTTTCTCCTACCCCCCCTCTGCTCCTTAGGAGGCAGACTTTCCGGGGCAAGAGATTTTGTTTCCGGTTCCTGGGTTTCCAGGGGCTGTTTACAAGTGAGGAAGAAAGCTTCCTCCAAGGCTTTACACCCCCCTTCCCTTTGTGCCTCCTCCCTGGGAACCGGTGAGTTATCGGGGTGCTGCCCCCGTCATTGTTCTGGAGCACCAGGTCCAGAGTTGGGTGCGTTCTGCGCCGGCACGCCCATCTGAGGGTTCTGCTGAGCCCTCAGTATGTGACCCAGATCCCGCGCCATGTTTTGAACCTGGCGCTCTAACTGGGAAACCCGCTCAGGCTGATACGGGGCCCTGTTTTCTCCCCTGGGCTGATCCCGGGAAGGGTAGCTGTCCCTCCTCTGGTAATACCCCGTGTTGGGAAGATTTGGGTACCCCTCCACCCTTGGCCTCCCCTCTCCCGGATTCAGTGGTCTGGGCTCAGGGAATTGGGGAAAGAAGGATGGATAGTTTTGGGGCTGAAAGTCGGGTGGATATCTGGGGAAAAAGTTCTGCCCAGGGTTTGGTAAATTTCTGCCCTCCTGTGGGAAGTTTGGAGGGAAGTTCCCTGGGTTAGGTGCTTGTCTGGATCCCCCCCTTTGGGCTGGAGGAGTCCACACATAACCCAGGATGGGTCGATTTCCCTTGTAACGGGGACTTACATAATCAGGAGAGCGAGGGACCCCATTTGTGGGGCTGCCTCTTTGGCTCCCTGTCTGTGACTGACCCGAGGACCTCCTGGGCCTAGCATTATTAGGTGCAGGCAGGTTTTTAGGCCCCCCCATCTCCAAATCCAAAACGGGGGTGACCTTTACCTCTGCCACCTTGGCAGCAGCAGGGGTGCTGTTGGCTTTGGGGTTTTTCTGGGCATTACTTTTGCTATCTATCGGTTTCTGCACCTCATAGATCCGGGTAGCCTGTTCAATGACCCAGTCTAAAGATCTTTTCTCGTGAAAATCCCTCACGAGCTGGGTCATGATATATTTGGGCAAGGCATGGAAAAACGTATTTATAAATTCCCTGCTATCCGTGCGCACCCTTCTTGCGGTCTGTGCAAAAGCACGCTTTAACTCCTGCACAAATTCTTGTGGGGCCTGATCCTCCCCACATTGCAAATTGTAGGCTGCCTTGCGAGCCTCTTGAGGATTTCTGTGAACAGAAAAATGTTTCAGGATGGCCGCCTTATAGGTGGACCATCTTAAATGATTTTGGTCCTCCAGCCCCGCAAAGAAACTGGAGTATTCCGGGGAGAAGGTCCACTTTACATATTGAATACAGCTTTGGCTGTCCTTCAAATGGAAAGTCTCCATCATTTGTTCAAACAACTCTAAGTGCTCCCAAACAGAATACTTAGCGTTCTTATGGTAAGGCGTGATGACGCTCCTGATCGCCTTAATCTGCTTTAAGGGGTCCTTAAGCAAGGCCCTTTTTGCCTTATTGGCCTTTTTGGTTCGGGTAACCCTTGTCCATTCTTCCTCGGACTCAGAGGCACTGCTCCCAGAGGTTCCCGTCTGTTCTTCCAGGTTTTCCCGGATTCTGCGAGCCTGGGAATGGCTGGCAGAATGTGGGGACCTGGTCTCCTGTGTCCTGCGCAGTTCAGAGGAGTCTTCAGATTCCTCCTTGCTGCCAGGATTTGATGGGTACCCCCTCCACTGACCTAACTGGGCAGAGGTTTTCAGGATGCCCTTAATGGCCCTACTCTCCTGGGGTTCCCCATTGAACTGTACTGTACTTGGGTGCCCATACCCGGATGCCCACCCCTCCATTCCTGAGTGGTACTGGCCTATGAGCCCCATACTCTTAGCTGGATAGTAATCTGCCATCCCTGCGGCCCTGTGCTCATGTGCGCCAGGGGACATGGGGGTGGTAGAGTCCAGGGACTGGGGGAGATGAAGGCCCCTGGGGTTAGGGCTCCTGCGGTTATGGTCAGGAGTCTCTCTTTCCCAGCGGACCTCATCTCTATCCGCCCCTGCTCCCTGTTGCAATGCAAGAGCCTGCATTTGTGCTTTCAGTTCCTCTGTTAAGGCCTTACTCGACTCTATCAGTTTCTCCTGCATCGCTACCTGTTGCTGGAGCCTCTCATTGTGCTGGCAGAGAGCCTCATTTTCCCTCTGTACTTCCTGGTTGGTCCTGGAGAACTGGGCCAGTCTTTGCTGCAGGAGGGTTACCTCCTGAGCTGTGTCCCTATTGGCCTGCTCCTTTCTTGCTAGAGCATCCTCCACCCTCCTGGTGTGCTCTAGCAAGTTCTGGTGTTCTTTTTGGAGGTCACCCAGTCCCTGGTGGGTCAGGTGATTTTCTTCCATTTTTCTTTTTAAATGGCAGACTTCCTGGCCTAAGGTATCCCTTTCCTGACTGAGAGCCTGCATCTGTGCTGCCAGGTCGTCCCTTTGCCTTTGGAAGGCACCAGCATTCTGGCGCTCCTGATCAAACTCTGCCTGGGTATCCAGGTCTTTCAGAATTAGTTTGTTGCTCTCTGCCTTCACTCTATCTAGGTGGCCTTGCAGGGTGACTACCTGCTCAGCACATACCCTGTTGAAGTCCAGTTGTTGCTCCAGCTTTTTCTGGTTTTGCAGTAGGGAGTCCAAACCTTCTTGGTATTCCTTCTGCAAGGCCAGAAATCTGGTATCCTGTTCTACCTTTTCCTGTTGCAGCACATCCATATCCTCCTTTATTTTAGTGATGTACAGTCTGCTGTCATTTTCTGACTCCTGGCTCCTCTGCAGCCTCTGCTCAGAAGAGACCAGGTCAGATTGGACCTTCTCTAACACCATCTGTTGCCTATTTGCCAGATTTTGGCTTTCAGCACATCTATCCTGCATGTCTCCCATATATAGGTACAGGTATGCTGCTATCCTGGCAATCTTATTGTGTTCCTCTTTGGCTTTAGGAGCCATATATAGTTCACTCAGGGCCACATGTAATGGACCCTGATCTCTCCATAGTCTGACCCTGTTTCAGTGACCTGTCGCGTGATGGCCTGCAACCAGGCATCCTGGCCCTGCTCAGCCCATTCACCTCTCACAAATAATTTATGTAAGAAGTGCTCTCTGGCTATTTTCATATCTACCAAGGTCGTCATTCTAGAGATTGGTCTCTGTCCTGATTTACAGAAGTTTGTATTTTATTTTTGCAGAACAGAACTTTTCTTGGAGTGTCCCTTTTGAGGAATGCTTCACAGCGTAATGCAGCGTGGTGATCCGACCGGATGTATGTATCCCGTCAGTTAGCACACTGTATTAAGCTGCACAAGTGGTAAATCTAACCCAACGTCTCGGCTCGAGCCCCCAATTTGTAAGAGGATTCAATTCAACACTACAGCTAAGTCAACGCCTAGTCTATAATACTGAATGAAAACCCTTATTGATATATTTTTATGTCCAGTTCATGCGTTCTGGATGACTACCCCTATATAACACCCCTCTCTTGGAATCCCCCTGACCCCACTGAGCCAAGAAGTAGTTCTGTTTTACAAGTTAAAAGGTTTATTTGATAATTTAAACAAGAGATATATAGATCACACTTTATAATAAATTAATAATTGAATAGCACACTTAATCTGATATGATAAAGATTAATAACGGAGAATCTGGCACTAACACGCTTCTCTATAATCAATAAGGAGTTGACATGAAATGGATAAGGCAGCACACTGGTAAATAGGAACAAAAGTATAATGTGGTAGAGAATGCCTTATCGAGTTCAAATGGATGTAATGTTGAATGAAAATGCAATACAGAAAATACTCAATATGATTTCAACAAACAAGGTAATCACTTTTCTCTGGCAATCCCCTCCCCCCCTTGATGCAATGCAAGGAAATGGAAGGAAGCACACAGTTCTCAGAAATGCAATCAAATGTGATTCAGTTCAATCCCAGCAAGCTTACAGAAAACAGATAGGAGTTTTGAAAACACAGGCCCAAATGCTTTGATATGTGCTAGCAATGGATGAGAAATATGCTGGAAATGCTTTTTAATTCCCTTTCAGAGGTTCAGGGTGAGTGGTATCTAGTTAATATTAGTCCAGGCTCACACTAGCAATGAGGCAGGGATAGTTAGCAGGTTAAACGAATTTCTGGCAAATGGAAGGCAAGCAGCAGCAGTTTTTACATGTGAAGAAATTTGCAAATCGCGGCAAAATTCGCGGTTCTAGGTGCGATTCAAAGCTAAGATTCCAAGCTTTCAAATAAAAGTTATTGCAAGTCTCTAGCACAAACGGTTGCGGAGATATGAGCGATTTTGTGAAGGTCGTTTTTCAGATTTGAAATCTTAAAGTTCAAAAAGACAAGTGCAGCTTGCGACTAGAAAATGACAAGTGACAGCTTTACAAATGACAGGTGACAGTTAGGAGGCAGTTCTACTTAGATTAAATAGATTGAATTATATTATTTTAACTAAGAGATTGGTTCTGCACAGTTTTCTAGGTACTCACACTATATTCTTGAGTGAAATGGGCCTCGCTATGGATCTGGTCAGGGTTTTGGACTGGGCTCGGGTCTCTCTCTGGGCACAGCACTGCTTTCTCTCTGGGTACAGCACTGCTTTCTCCCACTGCTTTCTCCCTCTGGTCTGGTCTCTAGTTCTGGATAGATTGAAGTCTCTAGTTTGGCTCTCTGGAGGTTTATGGAGGTAAGTATGGATTTTTCCGGCAGAGCGTCCCGCTGCATATGGAATTGAAGGTCCCTATCTGTCCTGTCTGTCTGCTTTTATGTGTTTAGAATGTGGGTGTGTTCTAGCATCACTGACCCTACCTCTCTCTCAGCTTCTAATTGGTCAAACTTCCATTTATCATTTGATTGGGGAATGAACTGTGAGTCAGAGGGATGTCATTTTATGGCTTGCCAAGAGGGCACTCCCTTGTCAGATTGCACACATTCTATATTTGATAATAAAAGACATATTTCACAGTTACACAGTTGCTTGAAATTACATATACATGGTGTGGCTGAATTTAGCCATGTCTCTGTCCAAATCTGCTCTTTCTAGGAGCTTGCATTCAGAGATGGTACATAATTGACTTTTTAACTGATTTTTCAATTTCTGACATGGACCCAACTTTACATACATGTGCGCAGGGAGTAGGGACATTAACTGATGAAGTTTCAGATTTTTAACATGCACACATTTAGAGTAATATCCACTTTTCCGCTGACACCCCCCTGTACATACCACCGGTTCTAAAAACCTCTTAAACTGTGGGCAGAAAAATCACAAGAATTATGGTATCATTTATAAAATGTTCACATGTCCGCACCATGAGTTATTAATCTTTTTCTAAACAATATTCTGGCTACAAAGGGGTGTGGTTTTCTCTCAGCACAAGGTAGAAATACTGGTTAATCCAGTTCTGCCAAGCCAGCTTGCTCTCACAGGCAGTGCCCCTCCCAGCTCCTGCCAAGAGGAAGCTACATTTTACGACTGCGTAATAAAACCTTTGCCTGAGTGAAGAGGGCTTTGTTCACTCTCCTGCAGAGCACAGGTAATTCAATTATCAGATAGATGGCATATCCTTAGTGTGGGCAGCAAAAGGAAGGTTGGCCTGGGAACACAGTGGTGACTCAAGTTTCACTCCTGATGGGGGTAGCTGCCAAGCAAAATCAAGTTCCTTAAGCCAGACCTTCAGCTAACTGGCAGGTTTTTTGTTGCTTTTTAACTTAACTTGCAATTTTACACATGCAGCTAGGATGCTGATTCTAAGTGCAAAACTATGACATTTCAACAGTTACAAAGGCATGTGATACCAAACATAGGTCACTCATTTAATCTAAACATTTTCGATTTTAGTGTCTTTAAATCCAGTGCAACTTAAACTGCTGCAATCCACAGCTCAGCCAGTCTTGTTATAAACCTTGTCTTATGATCTTCATTTCCCAGATTTTGTAGGCACACAAAACTCCATTTTGCCAAATGTCTGCTGGTGTTCAGTAAATATTTTGCACATATTGCAATGTTTGAAAATAGGCATTTTGACTTGCCTTCAGGGAAACAGAGTGGTTTTAAAACGCCGGCTTTTGGATAGTGGTGAGTACTGGTACTGCACCCATTTTTGGGATTTAAGAAATGAATTCCCCACAATTCTAGGTTGCATTTGGCAATCAGCATTTCCATTCCCAATGGTTTCAGACTACTGTGCGGGTAGTCCAATGGTGGTTTTAAAGCGCTTTGAAGCTAACCAGCGCTACTGTTTTTCCTTTGGCAACCCATTTCCCTCATGGCAACCCGGCCTTTCATTCTCGCACTGGTGGGTGGCAAGTGAGGCAACCATTTTGGTGTGCGCACAAACTGCGCAGCTTTCCTGGATTTCGGCGCACATGTGGGTTTTCCGCCATCTTGAATTTTCTAAGCCCACAGCACCAAATGTGGTGGCATGATAGCTTAAACGTGGGTCAGGACACCCAACATGGCGTCTCAATCTGTCACAGGTTTCCCCCCAACCCCTGCTCACCTGTCTATGTTGCCTGATGTCCTTTTTAGGTGGAGTCTTCTTTCGTATGGTTCGGGACTTAAATAAGCCCGCTCGGCCATCCTCGGCTTCCAGATTACGTTCAGCTTCGATGTCCAGGATCAGGGGAAACTCCGGGAGTATTCAAGAAGGAGTTGGGGGGCACACGGAAGTGACTCAGGGATTCCGGGAAGTTAGGAAAGAGGGAAGAAGTTGGGAGAAGGGAATCCAGGGGCCCGGGAATAGTAAGTAGCACTAGAGAAGGTTCGGAGCACACGTCCGATCACAGCTAGTAGCAGTGTTGAGATGCGCGGGCCGCGGGGGTGTTGCTTCTTTATAGAGGACGCTGCGTAGAATGTGAAGACTGGCGAGCAGCGTTCCGAGCTTGCCGCCATGTTGGTAGTATTATGGAGTGTAAGGTCTGACGTGTCAGGGACCAGAAGGCCCAGAAGGGGCGAGTTCGATGGTTCATGACACCCATTCCCCTGGGTAATTTCTACTCCCAGGTGATGCTCCTGCAGAACATCCCCCCCCTTGCCCCTCAAGGTCAGGATCAGGAAGCATCTGCCGTTGCCTGGTCACCAGGGAGGAGACTTTAGGCAGGGGTTTAGTGAGGGGTAGGTAGGATTCATCACACCTCCCACAGAGATTGACCTTATCTCATCAATATCCAGAGCCATCACCAAGTCAGAGAGGCAATCTAAGGTGCATGAACGTGACAACATGTTTTGCATGTTTTCAAGATAGTTACATTTTAATGCCAATTCAATCCACCACATTGTAAAAGATTTGAGACTGGGTGAATGTAATTTCGCTGGCAATGTTTTTTCCCCACTACTTCTTAAGTGGCCGCCTGTGGCATGCTTGTATATTTTTATTTATTTAATTTATCTAATTGTTTTTTTATAACACGCTTAATACCTGAGTTCAGTTTCTAAGCGCAGATCCGGGATTTTAAATTTTGTTTTCAAGACGAGTATGTTGCCCCTGTGCTATTCTCTGTTTACAATATATAGTATAGTATATAGCAATTATATATTGTGACAGATCAAAAAATCCTAATTTTGATCAAATTTCAAACCATCTAAAGCTAGTATGGCACTCGTGGTATCTCTAAAAAATGTTCTCATCTCACTTACTAACGGGCTTAAATAGTAATCTGCACATGTACAATCAGGTTCTAACCCTGAGGCTATGCCTGATACTATAGGATGATCAGGAGGGTTCTGCATTGTTTTATACATTTTAGTGAGTAAATAAAATATAGGTATTCTATACTCACTTTTGATTCGAAAATATGCCTCCTGTTTACTTATCCATCCCCGTTCTCTTGCTTTTTTTAACATTTTCGGTGGTCGCAGCCAAAGATTGTTTCAAAGGCTCTTCAGTTAGTCTCATGTATTATCCGATAGTATTCTTTCACATTTCGTAATATACATTTCTCTATCTAATATTAAAATTGCTCCTCCTTTATCAACTTTTTGTACAGTGATATTATTTCATCCCAATTGAACGAGAAGTTCTCACTCCATTTTACTCAAATTATAGAAAGGTTGGGATTCCTGTGTCTCTAGCCTAGACATTTCCGCTGATAATTATTTCTCGAAGATCATAGATTCTGGGGAGTGAGCATGTGTAGGATGATAAACAACAGAAGTATTCTTGAGTCCTCTATTGTTGTTAGGCCTCTCATGTTCCTTTGTTTAAAAGTACACCAGATCTTTCTATTCTGAACTGAACTGCAACGCATCATGCTTTTTATTGAGTACAAAATGAAGACCTTTGTTAAGTACTTATTCCTCCTCTTTCGTCAATGTATATTTTGGTAGATTAACTACAAGTGATTCCCACTGCGGATTTGTCATTGCTCTTCCTGCCAATCTTGTCTCATATTGCATCTGCCCAAAAGAGCTCTCCTCTGTCTTTGTTGCCTATCTCCTGTGAAACCTTTCCAGTTGCTTTGTTCATCATATGAGCTCGTGGTGTTGTGTGGTATATAAGGTACTGTGGGCTCATTGTCGTTCTCAGGCAGTGTGTGTATACTATCCTCATGAGAACTATAGGACAGGTCCCTTAGGCAAACTCTCCCACCTTTTTTATTGTTATTGATTGACACATTAGTGCCGCAACCAATCTTGTGCCTTTCTTGGGTATACGGAAAACTCATCTCATGGGAAAAATTCATTACATCTTTTTCCAATTGCTTTACACGTTCTTTGTTGCGTGTGTTTTAAATCCTGCCATATCTCGGTTGATTTCTTCTAATTTTTGTTTATAAGTTTCAAGGGATCCTAATTTTTTGATATCTTCTTTCCGAATACCCAAATAAATTTCGATCTCATGTGCCACCTCTTTGACTGTGTCAGTTATTAAAATCAACCAATCTCTCCCATATTTATCCGCTACCTAGCTCCACAATTGCTTGCATGTGCTTTGTTTAAGTAGTGATTACTTTCTGTTACTAAAGAAATGTAGGATTTAAATGTTACCAGGGATTTAGGGGGTTTGTTCCAGGTCCAGATTTGTTCATGTTTACGGATATAGAGCTTGTTGGCTTTGTGTTCATGGGTGTGCCATGGTGTGCAGTGTGTTTGTATGCCTGTATGTGAAGCTTCTTTGCGGAGACTGTTGAGTAGCAAGTCTACTATGTTAGTGCAATCTGATGGGCAGGAAGTAGGTGTTTCTAGTAGTGTCTCAAAGGGGAGGTTTTTGAATGATCTGGTGATTATGTGAGTACCATCTGGTGGGGATGCATGATTGTTTGGGCTGTGGTTTGTATGGGGATGGGGTGAGGTGATGTGGAAAAAGATTGGGGGATGACCAGTCAATCCAGGGGGAGGGTGGGTGCCAAGATAAGGTTAGGGAAGCTGAGATAGCAAGTTCTGTGGTGTTGTCTTTAGAGTGAGTGGGAAGTGTGATGGGTTGAGTGAGTACTTGATATCAAGGACACAGTCTTTGGAGAGAGGGCTGTCTGGGATGTTCAAGTCTAAGGTAAGTGTAGTCTGTGTTGTGTTGTTTACGTAAGCAGAAGATAGGTGGACGATGAAGTCAACAATTAAGTTCCTGTTGTGACTGGGAGAGCGCTAGATGAGGTGGACTGTGATAGCATGTGTGGGAGAGACTGTGAGGTGGCCATGGAGGCATTCAAATGAGGGTGTGAAGGGTGAGGGCAGTATGGTGATTGTTAATATAGAATTGTGGATCATGGCAATGTCACCACCATATGCCATAACCAAAGATAAAGGAAGACGATGTGGTGCTAGCGCCAGTCACATGTTACCCACTCTATGCCCTTATTGAAGAAAGAAAGGGCGCCTTTATTTAAAAATTAATGTAATCTATTAATCTACAATCTCTTGTACAAAAGGACTACCAGCGCATGCACATTTCGATAAGTCTAAATATGGAACACATTTTCTCATGCTCAATGAAACGTTCTCACAAAAATTAGTATCTAAGTCTGACACCCCGAAGTAGAGGTTCCTTGTTATTAGATCTCCTTGGTTGTATTTATAAATGTATTTGAATTTAGAGTGTGCATTTACCAAAGAGCTATACCCTGGTAAAATAGCTCAGAGAGTTGAGCGCTTGCTGCTGTGATCTGTGTGTGACCTGCAGGTCACAGGTTCGACTCTCGCAATGCCAACTCAGCCTTTCAACCTTCCAAGGTAAAAAATTAATACCAACTTCGGTTATGTGATATTGTATGTATGTATGTTCTCCGTGGACCTTTTAAGAGTAAGCGCTATATAAATAAGACATCATTATCATGGAGAATATATCCTAGATGGGAAATTTGAAAGGGTAAAAGACTCCACTACAAGATGGCCGACTATTTAGGAAGAAGGAATACGGGAAGTCGAAATGTACTTTTGGTCAGCGTCCATATTGATTATTTATCCTAGATTGACTCTATCTACATTGCTCTGCAACTAGTTGGATCCAATGCTTTGTGTGAATCTGCAAACAATGGTTTTGAACTCCTTTTAATGCACGCAATTTGTTAGATTTCTCTCTGATCTCCTGGTTCCTCTCCTGCTCCCCTTGAAGACTTTTGCATTCTCTGACAGTCCGCTTTACAACTTCCTTCCTCCTGGTCTGCCCCCACTCCCACCTCAACATCCTTTATAATAGCAGGTAAATATAGCCCCATGGGAGTATATTGAGTTCCTGTTCCTCCAGTGTCATCTCCTCTCTTTCCGTGGGCCTGAAAAAGGCTTTACCATGCCTATTGCCTTGCCTGAATGTTATTGAGAAGTGGACTGTCTAGAACAGAGCATCCATCTAGCATGTCTATGCTTAACACACTGCATACTTTTCAAGAATCCCAGATTTGTACGGTCGATCCAGACCACAGTTGGCTTCCCCAATGTATGGACTAGTGTCTGCCGCTCTATCATTACATAGAACCTGAAAGCTAGATATAAATGTTGAGGTGAAGATAAAAGATAGGCTTTCAAACAGAAGTGTGAAGAAGCAGGAGAAGGGGCACAATACAATGACAGGGGCAGAGTGTTCCACAGTTCAGGAGCGAGAAGAGAAAAAGAGTGGCAATGGGATGAAGGGAAGCTGCCAGAAGTAACGCAACTATGAGAATAGACAGAAATAAGAGAAGAACGCTAAGGGAGACACTAAACACAATAGACAAAAGGAAAGCCAATGAAGTGCCACAAGACAAGACAAGATGAACATAAAGGAACAGACACAGAAGACAGAGTTGAAGATGGATTGAAGAGGGGATATAGCATAACTAGGAGGATATGAAGGTTCAATACTAACTTCAGACCTCCAGGGCAGGAGTGATTCCGGGTTTTCAGGATACCCCTCATTAATATTCATGCGATGAATTTGCATACAATGAGTGCAAATGTATGCACATTTTTCCTTATGATTATTACTGTGAGATTTCCTGAAAAACCGTCAGGATTCCAGCCCTCGAGGTCTGGAGTTGGACAACCCTAATCTAATGAAAACTACTGACAATATAAGACTTTTGGTAGCAGAGAAACTACAAAAGGTCAAGTTTTAAGAATATAACAGGGATGATAGTGAAGGGAAAGTATATGTGATCTGAGAAGGTAGGAGTCGAAGATAAAACCTAGATTCCGAGCAGATGAAGAAAGAGTAAGTGGAAAAATGATGTAGAAGGAAGAGGAACCGTCACGAGGAGAAGGGGCAGGAGAGACAAGAATCTCCATATTGGTAGAATTGAGATGGAGATAGTAGAAAAAACATCAATTGCTTAATAATAGAAAGACAATTAGAGAGACTTGAGAAGTTGGCCAGAAAAGAAAGAGAATGAAAAAAAGATCTGAAATTCATGGACCGAATGAGACAATGATACAAGAAAAGGTAATAGTGTATTAATAGAATATCAGAGGACCAAGAATAAAACTTTATGGTTCGTTGAAGTGCAAGATAAGAGAAGAACTAGCGTCGACCCAATAAACATAACAGAGCCAGGAAAGAACTGAAGAGTATAGACCAAGAGAAGATAAAGAAGAGGGAACTATGGAATGATCCACCGAGACTAGGAAGGGTGAGAAGAGATACAATAGATTGGCTACAGATATGTGGAAAGGCCGGGGGCGCCATACGCGTGGTGATGGGTGCAGTATAAATGTTAAGTAACATAACTTAATGAGCACAGCTGCATGCAGTCTGTCCATTTCTTTGCCTATTGTGATGCCGAACAGCCTCTTTTATAGTCAGGTAGCACCCAAGAATGATGGAACAGCAAATACAGAGACAGGCTACTATGCCACGTGGAATAAGCGCATTTGCTATTGGACAATTGACACTCAGGCCACGTACAACTGGCCCGTGTGTAATTAGGACGTTTTCTATTAGCCCATTTGCAATTAGCCCACGGGCTATCAGCCGATGTGTAATTACCCTGGAAGCTATTATCCCATTGTTAATGAACCCATTTCATATTAGCCTGTGAGTTGCTGGGTGATCTGTTATTTGCCTATGTACAATTAGAACAGGAAAGAGCAAATACATTGAACGTCAAAAGCCAGCACCATGAATGCATGCACCCCAATTGGTAGAGCATGAAAGAGAAACGTAAAAGCAAGGCGCAATACATTTTATGCCTCCATTTCCCGATCTTCTTCCTTTTCGAGCTGTGAAAAGGCAGAGGAGTGGCACAGAGCAGAGATAAAAATCCTGGCCGGGCTGACGACCTCCGCCATCTTGTCAGCGGGTTGCATTTTACGCTTGTGTGACCTTTCCAGGCAGGCAAAAAGCAAATGGATTCTGCTTCGATTTAGCGCATAGGAATCCGTTAATAAATACTGGGGGTCATTCCGACCCTGGCACTAAGGAGTTAACAGCGCCGTAAAAGGCTGCGGCACCGTTAACCCCTTAGTGCCTAATTACGAGGTCCCTTTGCGGCTCCCGACCTTAACGGTTGATCTGGACCAGCCGTTAAAGTAGGGACCCGCAAATGGACCTTGAAGGTAAATACGGTACCGCAATTTGCGGTACCGTAATTACCGCCTTCCCCATTCCCATTGAGCCCTATGGGGCAAAAATCGGAATGGGGAAGGGCCAATGGTGCAATGGGGAATTACCGCCCCGCCAACCTTGGAATGGGGTGGTAATTCCCCATTGCACCATGGCGGACTCGTTACAATACCGGCAGCAATCAGGTGTTAATAGCACCATTGGGTACCGCCGGTGTTGTAATGAGGGCCGCTGCCTGCTGAGCATAATTTGCAGGTAGTACTTACGTGTACCATGACGAAGAGTAAAAGGAAAGAGTAAGGGCGGGGCTGCCTTGCTTTACTACTCACTTTGACCCGACGTTTGTTTGTTTGTTTGTTTTAATATTTATAATGCGTGCCAGACCCGAAGGTATCAGGGCACATAAGGCAAAAGAGGGTTGTTCAGCTTTGGTTACATTGCTGTATACAGTATATACATAATAAGGCAGTCTTCCGAGTGTTTGCGATTGCATGCAACAACAACACAATTGCATGCAACAACAACACGCAAGTGCGAACATTGGTGGTCCCCTGCATGCCACTGGTATGTGTTAGAATATAACCCCCATGAAATCATCCTAAGCATTTTTGGGCTTATTTTCCAAGGGGTCGCGAGGCCCACATCCCCTAACGTTTCCGTGGACACTGTCCACTCCTTGCAAGCCTCCAGGGTGCATTAGCAGCATGTACATTAGGGAAGACCTGGCTTTAAAGGCCACTTTACACCCTTTACAGGAGTGAATCTTAAATGCCTTCCACACGTGCATCTGTGTGGGAGGCATATATACAGATTCCTATGGAATCCTTCAGTTTTTAGAAGGTGCTGGCGGAGATGGAGATGGCGTTGGTGTTATATTCCAATCCGTGCACACGCTCCGCTTTACAAAACCACGAAAATGACGTGGTTCATAAAAACATGATTAAAAGTTTTACACATGCTTTTTACGCATGTTTTATGAGTAACTTCTTTGTATAAAATGAGGCCCTATGTGTCACCTAAGACTTTGAGGTCATTAGGAACCTGCCGGTTCGGATGAAATGTGCCGGTATTTCCGTATACCGGCAATTTTACGGCCTGCAGAGTACAATTATGCCAGTGTTGGTTGCCTGATTTACTTCGAACCAAGATCTGGCAAAAAACAGCCGGTATTACCCAATGGGGATTTAGCGATATCCCCGCCACCCATAATATCCTGGCAATTCCGGGATATCAGCCGGCAGGAACTGTAATATCGTTTGGTGGTATCCCAACGGCAGGGGAGTTGCTAGGTCTGGAAAAGACCCGGGGCTAAGCTGATGTTGGTACTGTTGGGACTGGGGGCTAGATAGTCTTTTGGCTGTAGCTCCTGAGATTCTATCCAGGGCTACAACCAAAAGATCAGAGGCTATAGCCCCCTTAGCCCCCCCCCCTAGCAACGCCCCTGCCCAACGGATTTATCAGTGGGATATCACCAAACTCATGATGACCCCTTTGGTTCTGTTCACCTGCTGAAGCCTCACAAGGGACACACACCGAGGTGCAAGTGGCAGCCGCACGTATCCTAGCCCTGAAGCCAATGCCAAACCCGTCACTACTGCCCAGCACCAGATGAAGGAGGAGCATGGAGGAAACATCAAGAGGGAAGAGTGAGATACGCAGATCTTTCCTGGGTGAGGGCAAGATGATATATTGTACAAGGGACCCTGGTCCGCTTGAGGAATGGAGGATGCATGCCTGAGAAGAGTCCAAGGAGCCAGCGAAGGGCCAGCGGTTGTTCTGCTAACCACAGCAGACGCATAGTTGCCAACATGTTCAATTCCAATCTGTAGGTGTTTTTCCAGTCCTGGTTTTTTCTTTGCATCTGGGACTTTTAGTCATTACAACGGGAAATGCAGAAGTATAGGTCTCAGAATGCAAAGTAAACAAACAGGACTGGATAAGCACCTACAGATTGGAATGGATCATGTTGGCAACTATGGAAGAGGTATACAGAGGGTCCACAAAGGCCTCTCCCCCAACCCCATCCTACTCACATACCCTCAGAAAATTGTCATAACTGGACCTCAGATGCCGAAGGATTCACCGCGTGATCGCAGAGCATCAGGACTGATTGCAATCAAGGGGCAGAGAGGGAGAAGGTCCTGCTTGTGCATGCATTCCGCAAATGATAATATGGGTGCACGTGCCATCTATCCGGTGCGCGCAACCCCAAGTCAGACAACAGGGGGGGTTGCCTTCATGCTTTTGGTACACATTTGCTTTAGGCTACGCTAATAGCTGCATAAGAGCAAAGGTGTCAAGAACAACAACGGATGGCTGGTTAGGTGTATACTTTGTACATCTATGTCTCACCTCTGGCAGATGGGGTTAAATTTGCAGAGAGTAAAGAATGGCAGTATGGGGATGCATGTGTCATCTTGTTGCTACAGCATCCAGAGCATTAGGGCCTTTATGTGTTGGATAGATGTGGTGGGAATAGCCGTAGTCTTAATCTAAGACAATCCATGTCTACTTGTAGCGGCAACACACATTGGCAATCCCCCACCCTCCTTCTCTTCTTTGATGGGCCCTTTCCAATGCATGGTCGCCAACCCTGTTCTGCATCTGGGTTTCCCGGGAATGACTTTGCCAACCTTATTTTCCTTTAGATATGTCTGAATTTTCTGGGACAAGGGTCTTTTTAAGGTGGTCAAAGTAGATGAGGAAGACCGTCCCTCTTTCCACAGGTTCTCCATGCACCCTCGGGATCCGGAGGAAACTGACCAACAGAAGATGTGTGGACATTTTCTGCTCCAAGTTGTCCTACACTGGGACTCTGGTTTCCACCAGGTGTGGCTAGACCATGGGAGGCCCTGCTGCGATGCGATTGGGCTCTATACAGCACACCGTTGCCATTTTCATGGACTTTTGGACCTGCAAAATAAGGGTCTGGTTTGGTTTGTAGGAGCAGAAGGAACAGGCCAGGATTGCTTTGGCATTGCGTTGGTGTGTCTAGAAGGACCCAGGATTCGTGTGCTGCTGTGCTTCTAGTTGATATGTGGTGCATCCTGACGGGACTCCCATGTTTAGGTATCCTGCTTGGATAGCTACTAAGAAGGTTTGTCTGCGAGTGAGGATGGGTCGAGGGTTGCACAAAAGCTGGTGCAGCGTTTGGATGGTGTTAGTGCATGCAGGCATGGGAGTACTAGCTGGTGTCTCCTGCAGTATGTGAGTGGCTTGGGAATGTGTGTGGTATAAGGTGGAAAGTAGAACGGTGAGCAGGTTAGTGGGGGCGGCGGCAGACAATCACAAAGCCAACCACATAATGGTGGAAAGTGGTGTAGTCAGGCATGAAAAAGTAAGACAAGGCATAAAAATCCCTAGCAAGGCATAAAAAGGCATAACAAGGCAAAGCAACATTGGCTCTCATTATAGGTTTCCCGGTATCCCAGCGGTAATTCCAGCAGCGTACCGGGAAACAGACCTACCTTTACCGGCGATTGATATCCCAGTATTACCGGTACATTCCAAGTGCAGTAAATCCCCACTCCATGGAGTCCCATGGTACTCAATGGAAGGGATTGAGTTTATTTTCTTCAGCGGTAATATTCCTGGTTGGAGGTTACTCAGGTAACCCCCACTGGAAAACTTGTAGTTTTGCAGTGCCGGAAATGTGGGGGTCACGGAATTACTGCCACTTTTACCAGCATTTTTCCTGCACAGCAAAAGGTAGAATGAGGCCCAAATGTCTCCTCTTACCACTGGGCTGTGCAGACAGCTTGCCTTGTGCATGCTCATTTCAACTTCTGGATGCTTATCAACGTGGGCTGTAATCCTTTCCCCATCGTTTGGATGGATGGGAAGCCAACATGCGGGCAAAGTAGTTGAAGTGCAATTTGAATAGAGGGGAGGTTGCTCTTCTATATAATCATCTTTTGGCAGGTGTGCTTTACCTGGGGGTCATTACCATGTCTCTTGCTGTGCCACTGTCATCGCTTTTTCCTTGATGATCCGGCCTAGGCTTTACAGCAAAGCTGGTGCTGTCAGAATCATCAGGCATTGCCTGGCATCTCAGTTTAGCCTTGGACTCCCCTCTGATTTCAAGTCTTAGCAAAGCATGAACAGCCTTTTTTTAAAAAAATCTTTGCACTTAAAACAGCTCAGCTCAATGTATCCACATTTGAATCTCTTATCAATCACAGCTCCCAGAACAGAGGTATCAGGGGAGTCAGCTCTGTGGGCGCTCTGCTCAAAGCGTTGCGCGTGGGGAGTGCGCCACATGACGTATGTCATCACTCTGAGCCGCCCAGCAGAGCGGCGCTGCAGAGGGCACAGCATCTGGTCTATTTTTTAAAGGTTTTTGTACACAGGCAGTGGCGGCTGGAGAATTTTTCTGGGGAGGGTTGTAAATATTTTCCCATATTAGGCGCGACTGAGCAAGTGCAGCAAGCACGCCTAAATATTTTAAGGGTGTTAGTGGGCGTAGTTTTCTCGAACCTACCCAGCCTCTTTTTTATTGGTACATTTTTATTAATTCATTGGTTGAAATGGTACATTTCACAGGACAAATATCAGAAAAAGTGTAGAAAAAAGCCATACAATTGACATTCCCTTAAATAGGGGAAACATAAAAACTCCATATATGCCAGGTCACCTACTGCATACAAACATTTTGCAACACATTTTCATGCTGATATTTTCATTTGTCCAAAGAAAATCTATCAGGGCCTGTCTCAACAATATATGCCAGCATGCCACTGTAAAAACACGCTATGGTTGCTGTACCCAATATATGTCAGAATGCTGTAGTAAAAATGTATTTTCATGCTAGCTGTGCCCAATACCTGCCAGAATGCCATGTGATAATAATAAAATTTGTCATGGGCGCTATACCCAATATATGGCGGCATTTCATTTTAACAATACATGTCCATGCTAGCTGTGCTCAATACATGCCAGCATACTGCTGTAAACCACATTTTCATGCTGGTTTTTCCCAATGTATGCCAGCATTGCCAGGCTGAAATCGTCATATTGCCAGTGCCCAATATATGCCAGCAGCATGCCACTATAAAAACACAGTTCATGCTGGATGTGACCAATATATGGCAGCATGTGACAATAATAATAGGACTACATGATGTCTGTTGCCAGTGCAGGTAACTATTGTACTGTGAAAACAATTTAATTCTGGATCTGACCAATATATGTCAGTAATGCTGTGGTAAAAACATTTTCATGCTCTCTGTGCCCAAAATAAGTGAGTATACTCAATGTAAAATAATTTCTGCTGCCAGTGCTCAATGTATACCAGTATTGCCACTGTAAAAAAAAGCATTCATATTGGTTGTACCCATTATATGTCAGCATGCTGTTGTAAAAATTTATTTTCACGCTAGCTGTGCCCAAACATGCCAGAATGCCATGTGATAATAAAAACGTGTCATGCCAGTTATACCCAATATAGGCAACATTTCCAATTAAAACAGGTTGTCATGCAGCCAGTGATCAATATATGACAGGTTTGCCCTGTAACACGCTGTCTTGCATCCAGTGTCCAACATATGCCAGGATTGTATTACTAAACACATTTTCATTGTGCCTTTGCCGGACTTTGCCCCCATGTGCTAACGTGCACACACACAGATCCCCACATGCATAAATGTGCCCACATTGTCATCCAGACACACATTCACACAAGACTTACACAAACATGTTTCTAGGTGCAACAAGACAAGGAAGGGAAGACAGAGGAAGGACAAGGCAAACAATCTTACTAGGCCTTTTGTGATTCAGATCGTGCAAGTGTGAAAAAGAGAAGTGCAAGGGGAAAGGGAGAGCTGAGTGCAAGGTAGAGGGGTGGGGAAAACAGGATAGCAATGCTCTGAGTAAGTGCAGCCAGGGCAGTGGAGCTCTGGGCAGTGCAAGGTGAACAAAAGACTGTAAGGTTACAATTACAGCACCTAATTGCGTGGTAGGCCTGGAGGCAGTGCAAGGGTGACTGATCAAGAAAGAGCCTGGTACCCAGTGAGACTCTGAGGGTAGCTAAGCAACCAGTCAGTACAGCAGACAGGTAGGTCAGGTAGGCCAGCAGGGGAGGGAGAGAGAGAAAGCGGAGAAGAAGAGAAAAGTGTTGAGCTGCTTACGGAGCTTCAGGTCATCCGGCTCAAGTTTGAGAGGGGCAAGGAGGCCATTCCAGAGGGAGGCACCTGCAGAGGAGAGAGATCGACCCCCCACTCTCTGTCTGGAGAAGCTCCTAACCCTTAGAGAGTTGGAGGTAGCTGAGCGAAGGGCTCGAGAAGGACGGTATTTTGGAAGGGAGCGTTGGATGTAGTAGCTGAGTAGCATCCGCTTAGCACTGAAAGTTAGAGGAGAAGGTAGAGATCAGGGAGGCCAAAGGGGCCAAGTAGAGGTTGAAGAACCAGGATGAGAGGATAGAGCCCTGAGGAATGCCACAGGTAGAGATAGAGGTGACTGAGAGAAAGTGACCAATTTGGACATGGGAGGGGCAGTTCAAAAGGAAGGAGGTCAGCCACTCCAGGGTCTGATCTACCCAGGTTCTCATGAAGTCGATTGATCAGGATGGCATGGTTACCATGTTGAAAGCAGAGGAAAGATCAAGGAGAATGAGGACAGAAGGAATGTTGGAATCAAGATTAGAGAGAAGATCTTCACGGGTGTTCAGGAGATCAGTTTCCGTGCCTCTGGCAGCTTCGAAGCCAGACCGATGGTCATGGAGGCAACCAACAGATTCAGTGTGGAGAGTAAGCTGGGAGATGGGCAGCTTTTCCAAGAGTTTGCCTTTCAAAGGGGTGATGGAGACTGGGCGATAGTTTCCCAGGCAGGTAGGACCGGCAGACGGCTTGTTGAGGAGTGGGTGCATAAGGGAGTACTTAAGGGGAGAGGGGAAAGTTCCAGTGGTGAAAGAGTGATTACAGAAATCGGCCAAGGCTGGAGCGAGGGTGTCAATATGGTCCTTGATGGTTCCGGAGGAGCACGGGAGCACCTGGTTGGATGACACTTTCATACATTAGACTTGTCTAGAAACCTCGTCAGGTGTTGTCAGAGAGAAAGAGGAAAAAGGAGGAGGAGAGGGTGAGATGGCCAAAGGGGGGCCGAGAGAGGAAGTGGGTGAGATAGAGGAGATAGAAAACAGAATGCCCTAAGTTTTGGCTGAGAAGTGAGAGGCCAGAGCTATACATAGGGTCTGGTTGGGAAGAGATGTAGAGACTGCAACAGGATTGGCCAGTTCCTTGCAGATTTTAAAGAGTTCAGCCGTGTTGTTAGAGGCTGCAGAGACGCAGGCATGAATGGGTGCTCTCTTCTTGGACAGGATGGAGAGTCTGTATTGCCTTTGGAGCAGGTGGCAGGCCAGTTTGTCTGAAGATGTGCCCCCGAAGCCCTCCACTTCCTCTCAGCCACCCTGCACTTGCATTTCAGGATGGCGAGGTCAGAATCATACCAAGAGTTACACTTGGTGATAGGCTTCTCATGACCGGGGCAAGGATGTCCAGTGTGTTGGAAATAGAAAGATGCAGAATAGAAAGGGCTGTGCCAGGGTGTGAGTCGGGTGCAGGAGTAGGAGAAGCAGAGAAAGGAGAGGCAAAGGCATCCACCCATACAGGCTTCATGGGCCGAATGACCGAGAAGGTAGGTGGCAGTGCAGGGGGGGACGTTGCCTGAGGGATAGAGAGTTTCAGACGAGAGGAGAGTAGAAGGTGGTCAGTCCAAAAGATAGGAGTGGTGGGAGGGTAAGAGAGGAGGATGTCTGAGGTGATGAGAACATCCAAAGTGTGTCCGGCAGAGTGTGTCGGGCCAGAGGGCAGAATAGAAAGAGGGAGAGTGTCGCAGAGGCTGTGGAAAAGCCCAGAGGAGGGATTAGAAGCAACCAGGTGGATGTTGAGAAGTAAAGGCAAGGAGAGAAGAGGGGAGGTCGACCCATTCAGAGAGAAAGAGGGCGAATTTGCCAGGTGGCCTGTAGATGGTGGCCTCAGTTAGAGAGAGGCCAGGAGAGATAAAGAGCATGCAGACCAGACATTCAATGGAGGAGTAGGCCTGCGTAGGAATCACAGGAGCGAAGAAGAGGGTGCCAGAGAGGTGGCAGGAGGAGTAGAAGGAAAAGGGAGGAAGTTGACAGGACACTCAGAAACGCCTATCAAAAAGGAGGAGATTTGGCTGCAGGCCCTGAACCAAGACTGTGCCGTTCAGATAGACATTAATGATGGTCATGGAGAAGTGAAAGGGGGCCAAAAGGACCTCCCACCTAGTGCCACTGTTAATGGGAGATGAGGAGAAAGGAGACAGAACAGAGACCATATGAAGGGTCCATAGGTCTGGGGAGGGAACAATAAAGCGTATGTCAGTGAGAGTCTGTCTGGAGCAAGCACTGGTGTAGGTATCAGCGATTGAGATGCCTGGGTTGGAGGCCAGGAGATCTCTCTTGAACTTCGTCCTTCCAGACTTAGTGAGAGGATAGGGTAAGAGATAGAGTTGCAGCTAGAGAAGATGTGAGACACAGAGAGCACAATAAGGCGTGCGAAGGAGGTAGGTGGTGGAGAAGGGGGTAAGAGAAGAGAGAGTGAAGCACAGCCCTGTGGCACAATACTCAGAATGCAAAGGGGGGAGGAGGAGGATGGGGGCCAGAGTCACAACAAAGGAAGACACAGGAGAGGAACAAGTAACTCACAACAATGAATGGCACTCCTTCCGGGTGGGGGGGATCTAGGTGGGAGCCTAGAGGGAACCAGCAACAATGCCACAGTTACTGGAAAGCGAAAAAACCCAGATTCAAATTTCCCAGAAGGGGGAAAATAAAAAGGCATGTTTTTGAGCACAGCACAATACAACACATACTTTTTTGGCCTGGTGCTTCAGCTCCAGTACGGCTGTGGAAGGATCCTCTTCTCCATGCACAGGAAGCAGTCTGGGAAGTTGTTCATGATTTTGCTGTTGCGGAGGGTGGGTGTGAGCCGCTGGGGCCATGGTTAGCGGGAGGATTTGGGTGTGGGTTCCATTACGGCAACTGAACCTCATTGATGGGTACTGTCACAAAGGGGGAGACCTAGTGTAGCATACGAAGCATAATCTGCCCATTAACAGTGTTTATGAAGTTATCCACTTCAGGTCTGCCTAAATTGATGGTTTAGACGATGATCAAAATGCAACATCTGAAAATATGACAACATAGATTGGTTATGATATGATAGGTTATTTATAATGTGCTTAATACCCAGAGGTGTCTAAGCGCATAACCGGGGATCGAACCTGTGTTGCTCCGTGTCGTCTTGCTTCCAAGGTGAGCACATTGCCCCTGAGCTACCCTCCCAAGGCAACCGTGGTGTGCATAGTCGATGTTTCTGTACTACCATAGGTATGGGGAATTCTACCTGAGCTATCCATGCCACTGGGTGCATCACTCAATTGAAGGGCATCCCATCTAGCAGACCTTTCTGGCCATTGCTGCCGGGCTCAAGAAAAAGCATCTTGGGTAACCTTACAGAAATGTGTTATGTTATGTTAAATATCATTTATACTGCACACTATCACCACCAGAGTGGTCCCCTGGAGCTCTGGCGGCTCTGAAAGGCAAGATGGTGGGGTGGGTTAGTAGGGCATAGTGGGAGAAGGCTCAGAGAGAGCTGTGATGTGCTGTTTACAGCTTCAGTTTGGTTAACACCATTCCCTGAGAATAGTTGCGTATTCTCAGTCGGTAGTCTGTCATGTGCTGTTGTTCGAGGCTATATGTGGCTTGTTTTGTTGTTGCGATATAGTGAAGTACATGCTGTTTGCTGTGCAATAGATGTGGTTGTGTTTTGTGTCGAGTTTGAGAGGTGTATGCAGAGGGTCGAGAATTTTAGCAGTTGAGTTATTGGGTTGCACCATCGTAGCTCCTTGTGTCGGACATTTGTGTTACACGTCTCTGCCTGTGCCTCGTATAGTGGTGTTCCATGGACGGTCAATCTCCACATTCCATAAGGCTTGCGGTTGTCTGCGGAGCTGTCTTTTGGTCTGTGTGGCTTGATATTGGTGATGCCTCCTCCTCCCATCGGTACCTATAGTGGATAGTACCTATCGGGTACCACTGTAGATAGTGGATATCTACAGTGGTTGACTGATTATGGGGTGCGCCCGCCATTGCCTCCCAGGTCTTCTAGAGTGGGATCCCTTCCATCTGATCTAGGGGAAATCCCTGGGTTCAGGGGGATAGATTGTTTGGCCATTACTCTGTGTCCTGTGGTTATATATCCCTTAGTATGTAGGGCAATCTAGAATGTTCCCATCCTATCCCTGAAAGCCTTAGGTAGGGCCCTGCATGAGGGAATGGGTGCCCTGGTTTCCCTTTCAACCAGAGGTTTCTCCAGAACTGTGTGCTTTGTTGGGCCGGGGTCTATATGTGTGCCTGTGATTCTGATTCGTTTCCCTCTGGTCCTGTGTTTAAAGTAGTCTGAGTATTAGGTGATCTTTCAAGTTGCATATTTCTCTCGGGAGGGAGTTCCACATGTTCGCTGCCACGTGGGAGAATGAGTTTTTTTTACTTAAGTATGGTTTGGTTCCAGGCGGATGTCGTTGCTGGATCTGAGTGTTCTTGTTGGTCTGTTAATGATGATTTTCTTTTGTAGGAATTCAGCTCCCTGGCCATGAATTGCTCTGGGCATTATACACCTTGTTTTGAATGTGATTCGTTGTTTGATAGGTAGCCAGTGCAGCATTTTTAGTGGTGGAGGCTAGAGAGATGTGGTCCCTTTGTGATAGTTTGAGGAGAAGTCTGGCCGTGTTGCAGTTTCTTCAGTAGGTATGCCGGCATTCCGAGGTATAGGCTGCTGGCGTATTCTATTCTGGACGTGAAGGTTAGTCTTTTGTGGGTAAAGGAAAGGAATGGTAGTATCCTTTTGATCGTGTCTAGGAGGAAGAACTACATAGAGACCAACGTAAAAACATATAAGCCATGTGAAGATCACTGTAGAAAATGACACCACTGAATCACTATGCGCTAACTTATATACGGTAAGATATTGGCGTAAACATAGCACACAGTGTTAGAGAGTTCCTGACTAAAGAATATCACGACGGTGCTACTCCGCTACATTCATTTCATGGTAGCTCGCCCACAGTTCACATTAGTGAATTCAACCTTGTGAAGAGGCCTTGCAAGTCTGGCTCTTAGAGTGGTTTCTCTCTTTCTCCTCCCTATGCCCTCTGTGCCACTGTGCTTCCCCGCATTCATCTTTCTATACATATAATCCTTGGCTCTGTAACTTTGCCCAGTCCCAGGCTATATTTCTCTTGGGTATGTACGGGGCACCTAAAAAATGCTACCTGATAATTCTGACCTCCAGATTTCAAGAGTTGCCCAAGCACATCTTGGTGCTATCACACAACCATGCATCCACTGGTATTAGTACTGACATCACTAGAAAATGCTTGTGAGCACAGAAGATCTTCTCTTCTGATCTACTGCTCACCATTACTCATGCACCCCTACTTACACAATCATTTTCCATCTAGCTCAGCCCCCTTGGATTTACCCATTTTTTTCTGGGCATCCTTTCTCTACTCTGTTGCTCCCTTCCCTTTATGTTGCCCCTTTCTCTCCCCCCCCCGCAGACTGTGACCCCCTAGTGGGGGCACAATACACCATTTCTTTTGGCACAGTATCAGGGTCTGAAGAACACTATGGTGGTGATTGGTGCAGTATAAAAGCCTAATAATGTAACAGTGTTTGTGGACGGGATACAACCCGTGGAAATGAGAAAGACCATTCAAGGCAGAGAACATTGAAATTTAACAAACTGAAGGGAAATACCCCCTCAGTAACTAATTTGCTGGTTCACGGACTTCAAGGTCTACATTACTTGCAAAGTTGTGCTATATATTCTTGTGCAAATGCATTTTCCAAGAACTATACCACGGAAAACAGCAGCTGATTAGCAATTATTCTCTGAAGACCGTTACAGTTCAGACATCAAGTCCCTCAGACAAGTGCCTTAAAAATGACCTTTAGAAAAACAGAAAGTGCAGGGGGGGTCAGGGCGATCGAGAATGTAAGTGGAGGGGGGCTAGGGTAGAGGAAGGAGGGGGACGCAGTCAGGGCTGTCACAAGATTTGGTGAGGCCCGGGGCAAAACATTTGGTGAGGCGCCCTTACAATCTCTCCTTGAGTTTGTGTGCAGGATCCCAAATATGGTTTATTACTACAACTGCAAAACAACTACAGCAAAGTTAGATTTCTCTGCTGAAGAAAGGTTTATGCCAGACTAACTTTTGTATCATATGCATAAATATATATAGGATGGCATGAGCTCTCTGCTCCGCCACCTCCAACTCTCTGCGGGTCAGTCACTTTTCCAAGCAAAGAGTTGGGGGCAGATCTCTTTCTTCAGCTGGGGCCTCCCTCTGGAAACAGCCTTCCCGGCTCTGAAAATTGAGCAGAACCATCTCCAGTTCCGGAAGCAACTGAAGACCTTTCTCTTTGCTTCTGCCTTCTTTCTTCCTCTCCCTTGCTGATCACCTGCCTGATCCATGCACTGGCCACCTGGTCACCCTCTGAATTCGGGCCCAGGTCCCTGCCTGTCCTGTTGCGATCCTGCACTGCCTCTTGGCTCCCCTGCACTTGTGGTCTATATCTGTAACCCTACAGTCCCCTCTCTTGCACTTATTCTCCACCCGTTGGCTGCACTTATGAGTGCCTACACTTGCCACCCGTTGGCTGCACTCTTGTTTCTCCTTTGTTCCTGCACTTCTCCATCCTACCCGACCCTCAGAACTTCTCCCCTCCCCCCTTCCCTGCTCGTGCGCGATCTGAATGACACAAGGCCTAGTAAGATCATTGTTTTGTCTTCCTTTTTTGTTTCCCGCTCCTTGCCTTGTCACGCCTAGAAACACTTTTGTACAGACGCGTTATAAATGCCATATCATATCATATCATTAAGGAGCACCCCGCCCCTATGTGCGCATTAAAACACACATCATATACAGTGACAAATGATATACAGTGGAGGCTGGTACATTTCTGAACTTAAGAGGCTTACATGTTTGTGCCAATTATGCAGGATTAAAAGAGCACAGTAAGGGAGCCCACACCAAACAAGAGTTGCTTTAGGGGGGTTCTCACGCCCAAGAAAATGTTTGAAACATTGGGTTAAAATCATGCATTTTACAGCACTTTCTTTGCAAAATTGGGTAGAAATCCATACAGTTTGCAATTGGTTTTGTATGGAAGCACATGGAAAATCCCAATAGTTGCAAATCACAAACTGTGCACAGGAACATTTACCAATACATATCATGCCACCTTTCCACACAACATATGCTAGTATAAAAATATATTCATGCTGGTTGTTCTCATGTATGTCCATGCAGGCTGCATCAATATGTGCCATTATTGCCATGTACGGACTCCCATCCAGTAAAAATGCCATGCCACAGAAAGTATATCCAGGCTGACTGTGCACCATAAGTGTTATTACTGGCTAGATTGGCCTAAATTCAATGTGGCCAATTTAGCCAATTAGTATGTTTGCTGTAACCTTGATGCATAGTCCTGTGCATAAAGGGTAAAGCAAGAAGAGCATTGGCAATGCTAACAGTTTGGGCTTTCGTGTAGGCATGGGAAAGGCACTTCTGTACAGGTTTTAGCTGGCCGTTGATGGTGCCAGGTGCAAAATGGTGTGAGTACCCGAGCACCTAATAGCAGTGCCCGGCAAATGCCTAATACTTATACACAAGCCAAAACTGTTGGCTTTGCCACTGCTTGTTTTTAACAGGACTTCCACGAAAGACACGCAGGGTGCTTTTAAATCGAGTGCCGAAGGCAGACCTGATCAAGATATTTCTATTACACCAGTTCCGTGTTTACAACTCCAATGAAGTCATGAACTCTCAGAAGACTCCTTTGAGAAAACACTTGCAGGCACATTGAGGGCAGGGTTTGATGGCAAGGCATGTTTAAAGCTATCTCAAAGAGTTCCAATGAGGTGGGGTTTTGGGTGGGGAGGGCACGAACTGGGTGATAATTGCCATAGGGATTAGCATGCCATGAGAAGTCAATGTGTGGCAAATAACTAAACAACATCTACAAGCTTTGTGTCCCTCCTCATATGCCATTTCTTCCAATCTGTACCCAATGCTGTCATTGGGACGGATCTTCCCAGATCCTTGATCTGGCAAAACATTACTCACCAGATCTCAGATACAGCGCCACAATCTGGGAAATCTATGTGCACTATATGTTTATTTTAGAATGCTGTGGTGTGTTCGTGCTTTAAACTATGTTGGGCACGGATTTGAACCGTGGTCGCTAGGTTCCAAAGTGAGGCACTTCCCCACAAGACCATTGGAGGGTCTGAGCAGGAGCCCGCTGAAATCGCTTGTCAATGTTGCGCTGTACAGGAAATACTGACGTGCATTTTTAAGTTTTAAAAGGGGTGCAGATTTTGAACTTTGCTGACGATAAATCCTCTGAGAGGAAGAAGCAAATGTTCATGGGGGTTACTAAAATACCTGCCTTACACCCTCCTAATCCTCCCATCACTGGACCCAGCCTCTTTCACTGCGGTAGAAGGGATGCCCCAGAAAAAAAAGTCTATTTCCACCACTGTCTGTTCGCTAAAGCAATAGTTTTGGCTTATTGGTGGCACACCTAATAACCCAACCACGCCATGCAGTGGTGCAACACAATTGAGAAGATCAGGCTCTAGCCCCCTCCTGAAATGTTGGGCTTTGTTGACTCGGCCTGGCTGCATGGGCGGCGTCAGCCCCCTGCCACTGTGAGGCAGAAGGCCTCTTTCGATGTGTTGCCAGCCCGTAGCTCTCGTTATCGAGCGACAGCAGCATCAAACATGCAGAACACAAAAACCTATCCATGCGATATCAACAGACTCACTTTGATAAACCAAAGTCTTAACTTCTGGTCTCAGCTTTTAAATGGCCCATCTCTCCAGAGATTAGCATAGCACTATGAAAGTAAACAGCCTCTGAATTGGGGTGAAAGGTACGACTAGTGGCCAAAGGGAAGGTGCAATAGCTATTCAGCTTCCTAGCTGGGCTCAGAGAATTAGGAGGGAAATGGGAGCAGGGCTGGCTGAAGATGTGTCAGGGCTGGTGGGGGCCCGTTTCTTTTTGGTGTTTGGGGCACCCCTTGCCTTACTGATTGGAAAAATAATCCAAGGCACCTGTGGAGTGCTTAAACCAACAATGAAGTCACAATAATGCAGCATGGTGGTTAAAAGCTGCAGATTATCAGTAGGTTTCTGTGTCATAAGACTGCTAACATGTGGGCAGCTACTTGAGGGCCCATTTCTACTGTAAAAGCTGAAAGGCCCACATGCCATCCCTCAATGGGGAGACCAAAGGCGCAGTGGGTTTATTTGCCCCACTCACTGTCTGCTTTCAAAACTGTCATCCAGCCCCTGCCGGGTTGACCAACAGAGCCGTGGCCAGAAAGAACAGGACACAAACCTTAAATGGTGTCTGGGCTTCGCTGTTAACAAAGGTCCTACAATTACTGACAAAAAACATTCCACTGTTAGTACCTGCATTCATATGCATACATTTTTAGGTAATTGAAATCATGATGTGGGGTTAGAACGTGCATGCCAGTGGAATGCTTAGAAGGGAAGTTGTGACATGAGACATCTCATTCTCACAAGTGTCCTTAAGTGTGACGTTTCAGAAATGAAGGCAAGAGTTAGCTGCTTGTAACATTGAAGCTTCACCAGAATAGTCTCATTCCAATGGGGAAAGATGTTATATGCCCCCACACAAGTAAGTTTGCCCCCCCTCACAGCTTCTGAATTTAGCGCATCTCCCAACATTTGAAGTGTTAGCCCCCCCCCCACCCCCGAACATTTTAGCCTAGGTGCACCTCTGATGCCATGAACCCACCCCTTAATGAAGTGGCCCACAGGGTGGCTACATTCAGGGGTGGGGCTGAACACACACTCACATAAAACACTTCCCCATGCATTCATCCACCAGTTACACAACTCCTTACACACATGCATACATAAAACCTAACACAGCATTGACACAAACATAAACACCAACATGCACGCAAAGATTCATACACATATAAATACTAATTTAATTTAAATACACATATATACAAATTTAATTTAAAATAAAAAAAACACCTTACCTCCATCCACCCTTCAAAAGCATTCACGCAGCCGACACGTCGACATGCTGCCTGACAGGAGAGAACTCCTCTACATCAGTCAGCGTGGTCACGCTGAGCAACGTGAACACACTGACTTACAGGAGAGGAGCCCTCTCATGTCATTCAGCATGTCTACTTTGTCAGCTGAATAATGGGAGGCAGCAGAGCTCACTTCTGAGCGCTGCTGTCTCCCATTATGTTGCTGTTTGTTGAGGAGCCAAAAGGCTTCGCAACAAACAGCAAAATCTTTTCAGGGGCAGAGAGCAGACAGCACAGTCCCCTGTGTGAATAAAGGACACAGGTGGACTGTGCTGCCTTCTACTGAGGAGAGCGGTGCTGCGAGGCCCCCCGCAAGTGCGAGGCCCGGGGCAGTTTGCTCCCCTTGTGACGGCCCAGGACGCAGTTGCTGGATAAGTACTAGGCGAAGCCAGGAGGGGAAGTGTGCTGGGGGGCGGGATGACGTTCAGCTAGTGCAAGGAGGAGGGGATAGACCAGACTCAGTAGTCTTGTCAGGGAGGGTGGCCAGAGATGACTTCCAAGACACGCTCCTCCAAGACCTCCTCAAAACGAAAAAAAAGAAACAGGCTGAGAAGGAGACACAGGAGGAGGACAAGGCTGCTGCTCCACAGTGATGGAAGTCAAAATGTTCGCTCTGATAAGCCAAATTTTCTGGACAAAATAATGCGACAAAGAGTCACACAACTCTTGAGAAGCGGGAGCCTGAGAGAAGATGGAAGCAGGACAAGATTCTCCTTGACTACAGAAAACAGTGCTTTAGATCTGTTGGCTGATGTAGAAATGCACTTAGTATAATAAGCAGTTTTGGCAGACTTAATGGCTCGATGATAGTCTAGTTGAACTATTTTGAGCCAGAGTCTGTCAGCCGGCAGTTATGCCGTTCGCCAGGCACGTTCTGACTGTTTATATACTAGTTCAGATGCCCAAATGTCAGGGGTGTACCGGGGCCAGAGCGTCTGAAAGGTTTAGCCTGTTTCCTTAGAGGTGCAACCTCATCAGCTACAGTATCAAAAGCAGCCTGTAGAGCTGTTAGAGGATCAATGGAGACGTCCATAGACAACAGCACAGATAAGCTGTCAAGAATCTGAGAGGGTAGTCTTGTACGGTCTACCTGTCTCCAGCTGTGGCAGGCACGGGCTGTAGAAGGGGAATCACTAAAAGGAGGGACGCGGGAAAGGGTGAAAGGAACCAGAAAATGGTCTGACCAGAGCAAGGGCCATGGAACGTGCACTTCAATCAGACCAGCCGGCCAGAAGATAAGATCAAAGGTATGGCCCAGAGAACGTGTGGGACAATGAATGTGCTGTGTTAACCCCTTAAGTGCCAGGCCATTATGCAAGTCTATGCAAAGAGGAGCAGCATACTCGTCCTTGGCACTTATTAAGGAGAGATCAGTCAACAGCAGAGAAACATTGACTTCTGTAGCGTCTGAGGCAGCATCAGCCCTGACGTTAAAGTCGCCAAGGATAAAGAGCGAGGCACGTTTCAACTGTAGGTCCGCGACAAGGTCCGCAAATCCTTCTGGCAAAGATGAGTCACAACCAGGGGGGTGACAGACAATGAGAAAATGGCAAGCGCTGGATGGAGACTTAAAAATGAGAACCAGACAAGAGTTCTATTTTAAGGCAGTGCGACGCTGCAACAGAGGAACATTGGATAGAAGCCAATCCACCACCAAGATGAGGTGCAGCCCGGTCTGCATGCAGAATGGCATAATCCGTGGGAACGTAGCATTGACAACTCCTCCCTGAGCCCCTGTTATGGTTCAGGCAAGATGGTTACTTAAAAAGGATACTCAGGTAGGCCGCAGTCAAAATCATCAAGATGCTTTAATCGGGTTACAGGTTCATCAGATGACACCAGGTACATCAGGGGAACAGAGGGGAGCCCACCGGATCCCACCACACAGGCTACATCTTCCAACTACCCTCACATGACATTCCATTCATGACCTCACACCCTGCATTCACACAACATGCATTCAGGGAACAAGGACCAAGGAGTAAGTCCAGTGATAACACACCCCCTTCCGTTCCGCCACAGCACGCGCACTGTGCAACGAGAGAACACTGCACACAGACCATACACCTGCAGAGCTGACACATGCACATCCGCTTGGCTGGCAGAGAGCTGACCAACCAGGCGTACCTAACGCACAGGTAGCTGCACCACACCAACGTTGCAATGAATCACAACCACCACAATCACACACAAGCACCTTCCACCCACCACTGGCGGGTCACCAGCCTGCCACACTGGAGCACTACCTGTCTCACATTGGACCAACAAACTTACAAACCCAACCATGGGGGAACAGGGTCCAAGGAGGAAGACCAGTCATGACAGCCCTGCATTCCTGTGGCCTATCGAAAGCAAAGAGAGTGTCTGTCTGAAGCCGTCATGGTTTCCTATGAAACAGCCCTCTGCACGACTAGAGCCTGCCCATTCATATAGCGCCTTCATTTAGGACTTTGCTGCCATGCAGAGTGCTCATGGCCTGAAGAAGTGTGCATAGCATAGCATCTGCGATGGCCTGGGCATACATTTGCCAGTGCCCACTAGGCACCACCACTGATCTCAGGGAACAAGCAAATGGAGGGACTAATTAGCTTGGAAAAATTGAAACCCCACAGGAAATGATGTCAGAGGACGTGAAGTCACAGCAAGGCAATGCCAGCCTCTTTTAATGCGGGATCCCCCAGGTTGAGAACTTCAAAGTGCAAGCTACCGAACTGTATCCTCTAGTTCTATACAAATGATTATTCTTTATGATCCTCCCACATGCAGCTCTAAGTTGTTCAGATTTTCTTATAATTAATTCTTTCCTATATGAAATCCCCTTCCTCCTCGATTTATTAGATTTGAATCTAGATTTTCACGATAGTGATGGCTTACAGGAATCTCTGTTTTACAAATTCCCTCTCTGAGTTAGGATTTCCCTTCCGTCAGACCCCTTCCGCTCATATACACCCGAGTAGATGATCTCCTGGAACGCTTCTTCTATAAATCCTTTTCGTAAGACCCATCGATTGGTTGGACCATGCTGCCGTTCTCTTTCATTTGCCACTACCGCGGCTGGCGGGATGAACTCCTCCCCACAGCTGGTTCGCTTGGCCCTCTTTTCCAAGATATTGATGGCAACCGTAAATGTGAGGCACCTTTGTATCCTACTGTGGAAATTTATAATGCTCACATTGAAGATATTATTGACTCGATTTCCCCCACGAAGGCTAAAATAATAAGATCCAGACATCTGGACAATAAAGGTCCCCTCCCCCTCAAACTTTCTGTGTTAAAAACTGCCCCTAGGAGGAAGGAGCACAGTTGGTGGAGAAATCCTGCTGTATTAAAACTATGAACCTTAAGCTTGCCAGGTCAGTCCATAAATGTGTGATCATCAAGCCAAGAAAAGTGTCTATGTGCAATCAATTGAGACTACATCTGATTCATCAAATTAACTCTTTACAATTTTCAATAATCTTAGAAATTTGAATGCCACAACATCACTCTCGCTTTGTTCTCCACTGTGGGCCAATAATATTCATGATTTTTAAAAGACAGCATTTTACAGACCAGAGAACGTACTAACTTCCTCATTTACCTCGAGGCTGCATTCAAAGCTAATTTTCCCCACTATTTGACTTTCTCCTCCAACGGACTGATGGAACATAACGCTAAGCAGTTTGATTTCCATCCGCGCATCCCTAAAAAATTCCACCCACACAGCCTACTCTCCTCCTCTTCCACCTCACTTTCCACCCCTGGATTCTCCAGAAAAAAGAGCAGGAGCATCGGGCATCAGTGTCATCGCTCCCACGCTGTGGAATGCCCTCCCCATCTCCATCAAAGATGACCCTTTGCACCTGAATTTTCGCAAAAACAAATCAAAACTTCTCTTTTTAACAAATATGTTTGATGCTATGTACTGTAACTATCACCACCATGCCATGTAACCACGCCATGTGAAAAGCGTCTGTGTAGTAGCATGCCATGCAACCACATCATGTGTAGTACGTCTGTATATGTAACTCTAGCGCTGCGTACCTCTGGGTCTTGGGCGCAAACAACAAATAGAACAAATAGAATAAATAGAATAAATAAAATAAATAAATCCTATCTCACTGAATGAAGCTATGGCTATTCGTCCCTCTCTTACACCTTCCAACTCTCCCAGTTATCCCAGTTTGGCTCAGATTATTAAGTAATGTGCTGACTATGTGCCCCCCTTGACCAGTAAAATCCTTCCATCCTCTTTCCAAGATGGTGTCATCCCGAATGGGCTCAAGCAAGGATAGGAAAGGCCTTTATTGAAAAAGCCCTCTTGGATCCGGATGATTTTGCCAGCTATCGCTCTATCACTGATCCTCCATTTCTTCTAAATGTTTTAACCGAGCGGCTACTCTGCAACTACAAACTCCTCTTGGGCCACATTAACTACTAAGTGAGCACCCATCCGGCTTCCGCTCAGTTGGAGTACACTGACAAGGCGCTATTAAAATTGAAAGATTCCCTCCTTAAGATCAAGGATCAGGCACATGTACAAATGCTACTCGATCGCTCTGATGCATTCGATACCATCGACCACTCTCCGTTATCATTGAAGTGACCATGGCTTCCGATAATTCTGTGAAGTTTTTATCCTCCTTCCTGAGAGATCGAAGGTCTTGTGTAAAAGTCTCTGGATCTATCTCTGACACTGGACTCATGGAATTTGGAGTACCCCAGGGTTCATGTATAGCTCCCACTCTTTGTAATATCTGTGTAAAACCGCTACGGACCGTTTATAGAATTCAGGACCAGTCTTTCAAAAGTACGTGGAAAATATGCAGATTATATTCCGCCGCGATGCAGCTCATGGGTGTCGCCGAACTGGCGGGATCGTAATCAAAGGGAAACTGAAATTCTGCCAGTAGCACATCAGCCAGTAGCACATCTGGTCTTGCCCTGCAAATCTGTGGTGATTTTACCCTCCCTGGACATACCATTGAAGACCAGACAAAGGTTAAAACACTTGGTATGATCTTTCCTGTAGAGTTGAAAACCTCTCTCCTTCCAGCGTGTCTTGCTCTCCTTTTTTTCTTCCTTGCCTTATTCTTTCTTGGCTTGTGGGTCACGCACTTGGAATCTTGCTTCTGGAAGTGCCTTTTCCAGCCAAAATAACAAGACCAGTTGCGTGGTCTAGTCTGTCCCATTTTTGCTGCTGGTCTGTGCATTTTTCTTTTCTTCCCTTCTTCACTCATCAACTTCACACTTGTTCCTCTGAAGATCTCGCCAATGTGAAGCTGTGGACATTTGCCCACTTTCTTCACTCTAACGTCTTTCTTTTCTGCACTTTGCTCCACCATGTTAATGTTCCCCTTATTTTGCTACCTTCCTTCTTCTGCCCACAATCGCAGCTTTACTGCTGAACCTTTGCTCAGTTTTGGCTCTCACATCTCGTGTCTTGCTTTTCGTGCCACGTAGAAATTTGCAACCACTGCAGGATGTGTCCCTTTCGCCCCTTGTCTGCTACTAAGACTCGTTATGCTGGTCATTTCCTCTCTTGATTACTGCTCCTCGCTTCTTCTCGGTCTTCCGTCCTCTGCTTTCCCTCCACCTCCCTCTATTTTTAACTCCGCTGTTCGCCTTCTATTTTTGCTTCCTGCCGGATCTCATATCTCTCCTTCTCCTGCCGCTCCCCACTGGCGGGCTTTCCCGGCAGCCTCCAGTTTCCCTACCTTTGTATTCAATTAGATGTGCTCATGGCCTTGCACCCCCCCCCCATCTCTCTTGTCTTGTTTGTTTGCTCTTCCCTTTGTCACCTTTGCTTCTCATCTCTCTTTTTACCGGTTGTTCCACATCTTCCATGTGCTCAGCTACTTCTCTGCTGATTCTCCGCAACCGCTAAAGTTTTGGATGCTCTTCCTGGCTATACGCTCAACCCCCAGTCTTGCTTCTTTTAGATCCCCCCTCAAAGCTGATCTTGCTACCCCCACTCTTAAGAATGTAATATCATACGGTTTTGCCCTTTTTACAAATGTATGTTTTGTAACCATTTAAAAATATATGTATAGCACCCAGATGTATTCTTTCCATAATAGTACCAGAGTATACATCATCCAGCCGCTTCTTGGATCAATTCCCAGTCACCAGCATATAGCGCCCACCTCTCTAGTTGTAAACCAAAGACGAAGATAGTGCCTGGGCCACCTCTTCCTGCTTTATTGGACATGATGCCCAACACTCCTTTCAGGGATATACGCTAATAAATTAGTTCAAAATAAATAAATTCAGGGATATAGTGCCTTTGGATGAATATAGGGTCCCACCCACAATTCAGGGATATAGCACCTCGCTCACTCTTCATGGTTATAGGGCTCAGTTCACAGTTCAGAAGTCACTTGTCTGGCATGGTTGCCAGTCTCCCAGACCCTTCCTCTGCCCAAGGGCCAGAAGCTTCATTGGAGTGCTAAGCTTCTCTTGGGATTGCACAGTCCTTAGCTCCCTCATACTTCCAAGGTCTTGCCGCCTTGAGTGCTCTCTTGTCTCTGTGGGTGATGGCGCCTGTCTCTTGCCGCAGTCTTGGCTTTTTATGGATCTTTGTTATAATGTTTCCTGTTAAAGGTTCAATGTTGTGGATGGCAGCCCTGCCAAATGCCATCCCCCCAAAAAAAGCGAAAACTAAGAGGTGTCGGCTGGAAGCTTTGGAATTAATCTTAAACCTCTGCCATTGCTCTGAGCAACCCTCCAGACCATCGGTCTTCGCCTGGGAAGCCATTACAGAAAGTGAAAAGACCATATGCAAATCAGGCTTGGTTCCACCCCAAAGGGGCGGTCCAGCCCTAACTGCTAGGTCACATCCCTTCTGCACGAGACCACAAGCATCCCCAGACATGTTTCAGCCTCTATGGCCGTCATCAGTGAGGAGTAGGTTGGGTTTCTAAGCCCAGCCGGCACAGGACTCACGTCTGGGCATACCCGACCCACTCGGGGTGACTGCAGAAAAACAAAGAGGTGATGTCTGGAAGGTTTAGAATTAATCTTAAACCTCTGGAAGTTGCTCTGGGCAACCCTCCAGACCATCTTTATTTGCCTGCCAAGCCATTAGAAAGGGGGACAGATCATATGCAATCAGGCTTGATTCCACCCCAAAAAGGTTGCTCACCACCTGTCCCCACTCCTTTCACCAATTACAGGGGGGCAGGTTTATCCTCCCTATCCCCCACTCCCGCTGCCCAGACTGCTCAACCGTGCCCCCACCCACTGCATCCCTCTGCTCCCACCCCACTTACCTGTCCCTCACCTGCCCTGCCATTGAGGCAGCCGCCGGGGAAAAGACACACGTTCTCTTGTGTGTCGTCCCATGAACAATGTTCATTTGTGCATTGCATTTCTCTTTGGGGACCTCCAGACCACAAATGCTATGTATAGCCCCCTCTTCTATGGCTGATGTATCATAGTCTGGGATTGGATTCACCTGTGCTCATCTTGTGCGAAACCTATGGATAGTCTCCAGCTCCAGTTTCCTTGATGGCCTCAGCTGATGTGAGGTCCATCGCGGTCCACAGTTTAAAAATCCTTCGCGGTCAATTTTCTTGAGGGTGGAAATCCTGTCCCTCCGGTGCAGCTCTGCTGTGTTGGATGGAAGCCCTCTAGTTTTGTCTTACCGTCCAGTCATACCGCTGTCCCCAATCCCTTGGTGTCTCTTCTATTTCCGACGATTACACGCAGGGCTCCCTCTAGCTGTAGGGTGCCACCAGGGATCAGCTTGATCTGCGGCTTCTTTACCTGTCTCTTTCCAGTCCTTGCAAGTCGCCTCTCTTCCGCAAGTGTCCTTCATAGAGTATTAGACCCTGCGGCATCTATGAATACTGTACACATGCGGATGCCTCTTTGCTAACTTTGCAGAAGTGCAATCATAGTGATCCCTCTGACGGGGGTCTTCTGAACTATCCTCTTTAGTTCTGTAGCTTATCTAAGAGCTGTCTTGATGGGTCTGACTAGCATTACGACCCTTTGCCATTGACATGCTACGAAAACATATTTAGACGCTAAGTCCACCGGTTCAGCATGGGCATTGGCAGCAGGAGGGGGACTCTGCAGCTCCCACCCTGTGGTGCCACCAGGCAGCTCACCACTCTGGTACCTATACCCGGGTAGGCGATTCTTTCTGGGCCGCAGAGTCCCCTGCGAGCCTTGGCACGGGATAAGTCACCTGGCTTCTTCACACTAGGAAAGGAAGGTGTGTAATGGGGAAGCAGCTAGATTACAACAAAGTAGTACGTTGCTTGGGTTCATCAAGGTTCAGCATTGGCTTCTTGAGCAGGATAATACAGTTTCAGGTTTTTAGGGTCGTGCAGAAGGTGCCATGAGTGAGGGATCAATCAATTGATACATTTTCAAGATGGTTAGGGTTCTTCCGCTGGGAGTGACTTAGGGATGGAGGCTGGCGGGATGTCACCTAAGTTGGATGTTGCTTTGTGGCATGCAATGGTCTTCCTCAAGATTGTTTGGAAGGTAGTGTATGTCATTGCTTTGCATGGTGGGATAAGTGTGGCGTTGTTTACAATGGTATTAGTGTCAATGTTTTGGTGGATCCTGATACTCTTGTCAACAAAGATGTTCCTGAGGGGGCATCAGCATTGTAAATGTGTAAATGATTGAAGGGCAAAAGCGGCTGGTGAACATTTTCAGTGGAGGAACATCAACACCTCCTCTGTGCTAGCATGAGCAAATAAAAATGGGGTAATAAGCCATACAATTGACAATTGTTTGTCTCGAGTACTACAATGAAATAATCTAATACATGCATGATCACCAATGGCACACAGGAGAATTTTACAACAATTTCATGATGCCTGTGTCCACAATATATACTAGCATTGTCACCATAAAACACATTAATGAGGCTGTGCCCTAATATATGCCAGCACTGCCAGTGTAAATTACTTTCATGAAGTTATACCCACAATGCATGTCAGCATTGCCACCATACAACACTTTCATGAAGCACCAATAATGTATGCCAGCATTGCCACTGTACATCACTTAACCAAAGTGCTTGACCTTGGACAACTCACATAATCTTATAGTGCCTAACCTGTCCAAACTGGCAATACCTAAATGGTCAGTGCATAAGAGTTATATATTTCTCCAAGTACGCTCTTAAAAAGAAAGCTTCAGTCATGGGTTAACTGACTATCTGGTTACTTAATTAATAATGACCATTCATATATTTCACACCAATATTTTTTTCCTTTTTGGTGACTCTTGGAAACAGCACTTGAAACACTGATCTCTATGCTTGACATGTGCAACTTCCTGGGAACTTCTAATCCGTATCCTCTGTATTTACTATGACATGTGTACTTTCCTCAAGTTTCTTCCTATCTGTTTCCTGTATCCGTGCTTGTGAAACTGTACATTATGTGTGGCTGCAAAACGGTGCCGTGCATTTTTGATAGGTCTATGTGTGCTATCCTCATAGCTTCTAATCCCTGCCCTGTATTTATCCCAAAGCATGCATACCTTTCCCACAGCTCGAAATCTGTGTCCTTTATCTACATCGGAGACAGATGCCTTTCTTGTGGCTTCTAAACTCCTACCTCATAAGGCAAAACATATGCTCTGCTATTTGTACCTTCCGAGTGATGTTTGATCTGGGTTCTACATCTATGCTGGGGTATGAGCAGCTTTTTGGTACAGCTATTGGTCTGTGTTCTGTACTTGTACTGCAGCTTGTACACCTCCATTATGGCTACTATTAATAAATAGCAAGTAATGGCACCGCCGCTCACGTTAAGGGACCCTCGACTCACTTGGGACCTTAACTTGGACAGTGGCTGTTACCGGCATGGTCGGCCTGCAGCCTCGGGTTATATTATAGCAATAACAAGCTATCCGACAGGTCGGATTGGATGGTAACAGCCCAGAGCACAAGGGCCTTACTGATGGGCCCCGGTGCCGTTAACACCCAATCCGGCAGGCCAGGAAACCTGGGGTGCTAAGAGCAATGTATTTTGTTTCAATGAACGGCATCCCGTTCATTGAAATAAAATACTTACTTAAGATGGCCGCCATGGATATGGAAGGTGGGGCTCGATATGGAGCCCCTATTCAATTTCCTTGGCGACCAGCAGGGACACTGAGTGGCAGCAGTGGCAGTGGGGGCACCGCCGCTCAGTACCTATGCTAGAAAATGGGTAGTCGCATCATGGGTTGATAATGTTGTCCTTGTTTGTTAATCTGGTTACCGCGCGGATGAAGGGGATTGGGGCTCTTCAAGGGAGAGCCCATGCTTAATTTGATCCCTTTGTATTTCGACTGTCTTATATTAAATTGTGCGACCCCATTCTATCTGACAAAAGAATCCCATGGGAAGGAGGGTCATAATCTTTCTCGCAACGTAGGATGCCGCGATAAGATTCTTGTTGATACATTTTTCTCACCTGCAGATGAGAAACGATTAACACCGACACAGCAAAATTGTTTGTTTCGACAGGCAACTCAACACTTTTAATTTCTTTATTTTTCACGTTGGGTTATTTCTTCTGTGTCATTTCTACAATGTGCCTATTATATTGGATTCCAAACATTGATTGTAGCCCTGCATAAAGGAATTTGATTGGCCTTGATATGACTAGTATGCTAGATCGAATCATTGCTATAGTCATTTCACTTGATTGAGGTATTAGCACCGGGGCAGGATAGGAAACCAACCAGGTTGTTAAGATCGTGGGCTGAATCCCACAATCTAAGCCTGCGTGCCGAGCAACCTGATGGCTGATTCCGCCAGCCTGCTATCTTCCCCCCACTCTCCTCTCCGATCTCTCGTCCCTTCCCACCCCCACTTACCTGATTTGTTCACGGCGGCGCCCCCACTGCCACTGCTGCCACTCAGTGTCCCTGCTGGTCGCCAAGGAAATTGAATAGGGGCTCCATATCGAGCCCCACCTTCCAAATACATGGCAGCCATCTTAAGTAAGTATTTTCTTTCAATGAACGGGACGCCCTTCATTGAAACAAAATACATTGCTCTTAGCACCCAAGGTTTCCTGGCCTGCCGGATTGGGTGTTAACGGCACCGGGGCCCATCAGTAAGGCCCTTGTGCTCTGGGCTGTTACCATCCAATCCGACCAGTTGGATAGGTGGTTATTTCTATAATATAACCCGAGGCTGCAGGCCAACCATGCCGGTAACAGCCACTATCCAAGTTAAGGGCCCGAGTGAGTCGAGGGTCCCTTAACGTGAGCGGCGGTGCCATTACTTGCAGGGTCGGCCCGCCACCAACGGTTATATTGCCATTAGCGCCCGCTAAAAATGGACTCCTGTTCCAGAAGTGGCATCTTTTTTGCCTTAGCCTTAAGCACCCGTGTGTGGTTACTCGCGGGTGCTCAAGGCGTCATGGGAGAGGAAGTTGGGAGCAAGGGAGGCACAGGGTAAGGAGTGTGCAGCATTGGGGGAGCTTGGAACGCAGGCTTATATCAGAGAATGCAGCCTGTGTTCCTCGCTCCTTGTTTGGCTAGCGCCCCCGCCCGGGCTGCTAATGCTGTAACACAAATTCTTCTGTTATGTGACTGTCACTTGCAGAGCGCAGAGCGCATGCGCGCGCTCACACAAACACACACACACACACCCATGCCCACCTTCCCCCCCACGAGTGGGTTTCTAGTCACTAGGGAGCGGTAGAGAAGCCAACTATAGTATTAGAAATTGCAGGAAAGTCTTGGTATAAAGTATGGCTTTAAATACTCAAAAGGTCAATGCGATTTTAGCGATAATATAGAAAAGAGGTTAAGTATTAAATCAGTGGTGAGGGTGGCGAATGCATTCGCTGGAAGCTGGGTTCTACATGATCAACTTTTAGACCTTTGAAACTCACTCTTTTCAGTATTTCAAAACCAGTTCTTCAACCCTACAACTCACCCTTCATTCTGCTGCAAGAGTCTGGGGGATCAGAAGACACTCTGATCTCCTGGAGTCTTGCTGCTCGCTTCCCAAATGGATGTCATTCAAGGCCATTATAGACAGCCCAGCAGCCCCTACAGCGCAGGGGAACCCCAATATTCAGGGCTCTCTCCGTTTAGACCCATGATCTACGTCTGTCTGAACTTCAGGGCCCTTACAGCTTTTTTCTCTGGGGCCCCCTCCATGAACTTACACCTCTGGTATCATTTGAACACTCACTCCAGCGAGTTAGGCACCTAGCTTTGCTATTGGTGACCCCCCTATGGTCATATGTTCGAATCCCAGCAGCCATTTTATATTTTGGATGTTGTCAGTATGCTGATGCACTTGGTAAAACCACTGGGGCATCCCGCTACCCCACACTGGTCTCCTTACCCTGTGGCAACAGTACCCATCCCAGTGGATTGCTTTTGATTTGCCACAGCAGCGATGGGTACTAATGTTGGCATCGTAACTTCTGTGTCGCCTGCTAGTACTGGCATGCACTCCACCCCGACCCCCACAAGGCTGCTTCCTGATCCAGTGCCCATGTTCAGCAAATTGAGTTGCTTTGCAAGCCCAAAGAGACTTTCGTACACACATTGCAGCAAGCGCGGGGTGGCTACACCGCCACTTTTCTTTATTCCGCCTGGCTCCCTCTTGGGTATCAATGCTTGCGCACCCGCACAATTGTCGATGCTGCAAACAGGGTTCCATGTCATTTCATCGCGGGATGTACTTTCCTCACAGCCTCTAACAGGTCAGTTTCATAGGCCAATCGAAAGGTATGTGCTTCACGTACCTGAAAGCTATAGGCGGACTGGCGGCAACGTGTCTAAGGGCTTCGTTTGTGCGTGCTCTAGGAACCGAGATCCATAGACTGGTCGCTCTTGAGGATGTGGTTATGCGGGCCTGCGAGGAAAGAGTGTATGGAGTGCGGCACGATGGATCCTTTCATGACAATGACCAAGGTTAAGAAGCTTTGGAAGACTATAACTGCTCTCGGCAGTGGCAATGACTCAAAAGGTTGAGAAGAGAATATGACTCCTCTTGTTTCAAGAGTCTCAGCGGCTTCCGCCATATCACGATGAAATCAAGCTATGCACGTTCAATTGATGGTGCTCGGGTGAAATTGCTGGTTGACTCAGGCTCTGACTATACCATTATTCCTGAAGACACTTAATTAGGCATGTTTCCCAGAAGTAGAATTTAACTCACTGCCCCAGACGTCAGTCCCGGGGCTTTTGACGAGCCTAAGATTGGTCTGCTGGGCTACAAAATTAGCAATAAGCATTTCATGAGCTAACCAAAGAATACAAGTCTCAGAACTTGACCAAATTACCTTGGGGTGGGGTGAGAAAACCTACCATGCATGAGACTGATCAACGGGTTCCTTCAGTACAATCGCTGCCATGCGATAATCTTCGTCTCAAATATTTCTCTGTATTGCCCAAAGAAGTTGGCACGTGAAGTTTATTCACTGCCAACTCATCGAAGGATAAGTATCGAGGGAGCTGTTGCGTGCCTTCAAGTATCGAGGGAGCTGTTGCGCGCCTTCACATCAGATAGCATTATTGTATCATTGGAGGTAACTGAGTGGTCTGTTCTGCTTATTAGTAAAGGTTGAAGGGAAAGGCCTCCATCTTTGAGTCACCCTTTGCAGCTCAAACATCAGTATTGACAGTTACCCCTTTCCAAACATTAGAGGACTTGACCTGCTCATCAGTGAGGCAACATTGAGTTCGAAGTTTAACCATATGATATAGTTCCCTCCTCACTCCAGAAAGGTAATGTTGCTTAACACAGTGCGCAAAAAGGCATGCATGAAAAAGCAGGTGTGAAACCTTTCCCTATGCCTTTCACGCACCATGCCATTTTGATTGATTAGTACGTTGAAGTGAAGGCACGAGACATGAGACCAAATTACGAGTTTGGCGGTATACGGTAAATGTGATGTAATGGAATTACTGCCACTTTTCCCATTCCACCGAATTGGAACTTTCCGAAAATGGGCGATAACTCTGCCGGCGGAATTACCGCTGGTGCTAAATCTGCCATGTTTTGACGCTAATTCCATTGGCTCTAAATTCGTAATTGGCACCAAAACAAAATATGGTGATTCTGTCACAGTACAAGTTCAAATACTGTGCAAAAGTTCTGCTAATTCCGCCAAAAACACAGTGTAGTTACCTGTACCAAAGATGGAGGTAAATGTAAGCCACAGGTGCACCCAATCCACTCAGAAATGGTACAGAAATGGTACATAAGGTCCACACCTGACCCAAACACACTTTCCAACACCACGCTGCCACTAGCAGATGCAAACTGGGATATGCAGCATCTCCTGCTCTACCTTGTGGTGCAGAGACAGGAACAGCACCACAGAATGCACGGAGCAGAGATGAAGAGGAGACATCATGCAAGGTGAGCGCCCATTCTTTGGGTCAGGCCCCTTAACCCGGGCATTAACAGATGTCCAGCTGATAACCCTGCACCGCTTGAACAGGGAGACCATTGTAGGACTACTCTCCCTGATCCATGACGGCATCCAGAGCAGGATCAACATCCAAACTGCCTTACCACGCTGCTGAAGCTTGTGTCAGTGCTGCATTCTCTTGCAAGTGGCACCTACCAGCACACCGTTGGCATGATACATGGTGTGTCTCAGCCCACATATCAGTTATGCTTCGGCGGGTACATGAAGCATTGTTGCACCATGCACCCCCAGCACATCTCCTGGCCCACCACTGTGGCACAGATAAATGCCACAAAGGCAGGTTTTTACTCAGCAGCCCCCTTGCCCAATGCGATTGCCGCTCTGGACTCCACTCATGTGGCATTGGTGCCCCCCATGCGGCAGAAGAAGTATACCGCAACCGGAAGCAGTATCAGTCTATGAATGTAAAGGTGAACTGTGATGCTGACCTCACCATAACACACTGGTTTCCTGCTTCCATCCACAATGCCATGGTCCTGCGATGCAGAGAACTGCCTGCATACATAGAGGTCAACAGGGGGCAACGGACATGGATACTGGGTAATTACAAGGGCCATCACACATTATCATCTTGCATCCCAAGGGGCATGCTACGTGAAGTTGTCAGGGGGGCATGATGACTACTAATCAATGCCTGTCATGTCAAGGCCCTGTACATCCAGGACCTGCCCTCTCCGCTCACACATAACATCCACCAACCTACACACCTAGGCCCTGCAGGACAATGCAGTACCTCATATTGCTGATATAAGTAACTGAGTAACAAGTAACTAAGCCACAAAGAGGGGACGACAGGTACCACAGTGCACAGCACACCACTGCACAATGATAATGCAACACTGGCAGACAGTGATGGCATGTAAGCTGCAAACCATGCATGTGAATCCATAACAGCAGGACCGCAGAAAACTGCAACATGCACAACAACAAATGCCCATCAGGGCACATGCATGGCAGCAATGCACAGGGCCAACACAGACAGCATGGACACTGCAAATACAATCACAAGCCATGAATGTAACAACTGGTGGTTGAGAGCTGTGTGCACGGGGTATGTCAAAGTGACAATGCATATGTACCTCCCGTAGTATATCTCATATCATTACATTTCTGAGATGTAAAACCATGTTGTAAAACAATGCACCATAATTGCATGAAGAGAGTGTCCGTCAACATTCCTTTACACATGCCACACATCCTCAATGCACTGTGAGTGACAACTGTGACATTTGCCCTTGCAGGTGACTCTGGTTACCCCCAGCTCCCATGGCTGTTTACACCTGTACACACTCAACGTACACCACAGGAGGTGGCCTAAAATGAGGCACACGTCAGGACCAGGCTGTGCATCGAGCAGACCTTTGGCCTGCTGAAGGGAGGTTTCCGGTGTCTCCACCAAACTGGGGGAGGGGAGCTGATGTAGAGGCCAGAGAATGTTGGGCAAATCTCTGTCGTCTGAACCATGCTGCACACCATGTGCTTCAGGGGACATGTCTCTCTGCACCCTGATGTCAACATGCCTCCCCCAGAGGACAATGATGCACTTTCTGCCGATGAAGTACTGCCACACAGTGAGCATGAGGAAGGCAGGGACAGTCGTCGGGTGCAGCAAGAACTTATAGACCATTTTTTGTAGACACGTTTCTTTGCACCTCCTACACACATTTGTGCATAGCCACTTAATAAATTGTTCACGTTCACACAAAAAGCATTGCCCTTGCATGTGTTCAAGTGTACATTTTGTATATTGAAAACTGTGCAACACACCCATTCCCACCCACCTCCCTCCATCCCCAACACCCATTCCCACCAACCTCCCTCCATCCCCAACACCCATTCCCACCCACCTCCATCAAACCCAACACCCATTCACACCCAACTCCCAATCCCCAACACCCATTTCCACCCACCTCCCTCAATCCCCAACACCCAATCCCACCCACCTTCATCAATCCCCAACACCCATTTCAACCCACCACCTTAAACCCCAACACCCATACCCACCCACCTCCCTCAATCCCCAACACCCATTCCCACCCACTTCCCATGACCCCAACACCCGTTCCCACCCACCTCCATCAATCCCCAAAACCCATTCCCACCCAACTCCCATAATCCAATCCCCAACACCCATTCCAACCCACCACCCATAATCCCCAACACACATTCCAACCCACCTCAATTGTGCCCGGTGAAGTAGTGTCAACAAAGATAACGTCATTTCTGTGGCTTCTTGCCCTTACCTGGCTGTTCGATCAGTGAACGGGCCACATTTCACAGGGAGCAGTGACGTGGGCTTCCAGACAATGACCTCTCCATAGGGTGACCGAGGTTGATGGGTCAAACTACGGGCCCTGGATGTGCTGGAGGATCAGGAGCATGCTGCTGTGAAGTGATTCAGCAGATGCTGGAATGGCCTTGGTGTGCTTCCTCATCCTCTGACCCACACAGTAATGGCCGCAGTTGCCACAGATCATTGCTGGCACTGCTGGTTCAGGGACCTGGTAATCCTACACGAGCCCTGCATTGAATCACGAATGGCCTGCATATACTGCACCTGCATTTCAGCAATGTTCTCCAGCATACTTGGCACTGTTCGAGTATCTCCAGTCTCATCCAGATCACATCAAGTAAATGCTGAGACACGCACTGAGGTCTATGGAGGGGCTGGGGTTGAAGCAGGGGGACATGAGCCCCATGTCACCTGCGTCAAGGTGCCCACTGCTATCCTCATCGCTCACTGTGTCCGTGCTGTGTCACGCTGCTGATGGCATTGGGTAGATCGTCCAGTGCCGACTGGGGGTTAAGGGGCAGATGGGTGGGTGCAGGTGTTGAAACATGTTGGCAGTGGCTGCATGTGGCTCCTACCAAATCTCCACAGGGGCCGTCTGTGGAGTAGTGGTTGCAGCTGCCAGGAGTGGCAGATGTGTGTGCTGTGCTGCCATCAGGTGGTGTGGCAGCAGTGGCGTGTGCACTGCTGGTGAAGGGGTCACTTGCAGCGTGTCTACTTGGCATGGTTACCATGCCGCTGCTGTGCCCTGACCATATGTGTCGCTCCTGCGCATCCTCCTGCTCGTGCCATGACTGAGTGGTGCAGGGCTGGAGGTTGAGGTGCTTGCTGCATTGGATGTGCCCAGTGATGTTGATGGTCCGTCTTGTCTCCTTGATTCAACTGTGAACCTGTTGGGTGGACAATGACATGCGGTCAATCATCATGCATACTTGAATGTGGGCTTGTAAAAAATGCATGCAGCATGAGGTATGCTCATCCTACACACATGTGCTCCCATGGGCACGGTCAATAGCAAGGCATTGAGAACTGCTCATGCAAGGGAGGAGTAGGGTCTACCTAGGGTGTAAACCGCATATGCATGGGCTCATGTGACTTATACATGCAATGGCCCAGGAGATTCACTTTGCCACTTGGTCTTTTCCAGCACACACAGTTGCTTCTCATAGTTGCATGGCATCACATGAACATTCTGCTACAGTGCATGTGCATCTGCACGGTCTCCTACCTTCCCCTGCACAAGTATGTTGTAGCAGTGCCTTTGTACACATGCCCTTTGGTTGACCATTCCCCTGTACACTGGGGCTATCTATGCTGGTTACAATTGATTTTAACAAATGACTAAATGAAGAATGCATTTTTAACTAACCCCAAACAACAACAAAAATATAACGATGTATTCTTTGTTGTTTTTACTACTTTCCCCCACATCCAAAACTACTATTCCCATTCCCAACCACATATATAGTTTTTACCACTTCCTAATTTTTTTTAGATGTTTTGGGTTCGTTCAAAATTGAATTCGTCACTTTCCATTCGTTAAAATGACGGCATACCATCTATGCTGGGCGACACATACATGGGATGTGGATTTGCCAGTGCATTCTCATGGGACAGTCGACATTCTTACTCACCAGCATCGCCTCGGCACTCCTTAAGACCCTTTATCCCTTCCATGTGGAGGATGCTGCTGTCTTTCTCCTCCCTTGGGGTCAGGGCAAGAGGCTCCACTGTGCCGCCTCAGGTGGCAGATGTCTTTCACCAGTGTTTTTCCAGGAGGCTGCGGACCCTGGCCTCCAGGCCGTTCCAGCGCTTGCAGCAGCACTCGTTATCATGTGGGACTGTGCCCAATGCTGTTACATTGTCCCTTACGGAGGCCCAGATGGCATCTTTCCTCTGGGCAGTTGTCTCTCTGTGCCTTCCCCCAAATAGCTCACCTGTGAGGACCTGCAGCTCTGCCTCGCTGAATTTCTGGTTACATGTGTTTATAACGAATAATTTTATAACAAATGCACATATAACGGAGATGTTATAACGACAAAACAGAAAAAAATCTTTTTTTTCTTTTTTTGGGGGGTGGTCCCCCCAAATCCCTGTTTCCCACCCCTAAACCACCCCCAAACGTTTCCCCACAAGATTTAACCCTTTACCCCACCCCACATACATTTCCGTTATGTTTTTCGTTATATAGTTTTCGTTATATATTCATTCTATATAAAATGTTCGATATAAAGACTGTATACTGAATATCTACCGCCAGAGCCTCATATCAGGCACCTTGGATTTGCCTTGATCCTGCAACGTTTTTCCAGCAACTCCTGTGTTTGGATGGCAAATGGAATGGGAGATTCAGGGCGGATTGTATTTTTAAAGATGGCCGCCACCCGAATTCTCATTTTCCACATGGCACAATTTCCACCCAATGCTAATTCCACTGGGCGGAATGGCACCAATTTGCCCCGCGGTAACGGAAATTTCGCCAATTCACGCAGAATTATGGTCCGAAATAGTGTATTGAAGGTAATTCTGATGAACGGGATTACCGTTACTGTCGGTGGTCTATGCATGCTCCCAGCACCTTATAATATGGCAGCTGGACTCCATAACTCTGCTGGACTCCACAGCAGTAATGGTAATTCAGGCCAACGCAATTACCGCTGTAGTCACCACCCAACTCGTAATGAGGCCCATAATCAAACAATCCAAACTGCAAATAATGGACAGCTTGCATGAAAGTGCATGTGTATGCGGCCCTCCCAGTGCAATTCAGGGGTTCGCACAAAAAGATCTCCCAAGTTGTATTTATCACTTCAGAGGGAGTATATCAATGCAGCAGGCTCCCCTTCGGCACCCCCTCTGCAGCCTCCATTTTTCAACATTTCCTCACGCGCCACCTCGAAAGCATTCCTGGCATCATTTATCAGGACGACGTATTCGCTTATAGACCATCTCGGGAATAACACAAGCCCTGGCTCGAGCAGCGCCTGCGGAAAATCCATCTGAGTGGCATTTATTTATTTATTTATTTATTTATTACACTTATAAAGGGCCCAAGGCGGCCCTGGGGCATGGTGGCGCTGTTACAATGCGGCTTACGTAGTTACAGGAGAGATGATGCTGCCAAGAGAAAAAAGCGAATTGCATTAGTGGCAGTCTGAGTATCTGGCGTGCACAATTGCAGAGGGCGTGAATTCCAAAGGGGACCTTCTTGAAGCGATCTGACAAGCTCGTTCTTCCATAGCACTGACAGCACAGTGAGCTAAGCGCTTGCCTGCTGCCTGCTGTGGCAGGTTCGAATCCCGGCAGGGATAACTCAGCTTTTCACCCTTCTGAGGTCCATACATTGAGTACCACTCTGTGGGATAATAATGTCTTCTGTTATTTTGTGTTCGGAGACCTGTGGCTGTCTAACGCTATGTAAGAAATACATTATTATTATGAATAAGGATCAACAAATGACCATTTATGAGTCTTGCTGGGTATTATGGCAGGTTTCTTGAAAACCTCTCAGCTAAAACCAAACAACTGCCTGCACCACTGAAGAGAGCACCTCTTGTCGCTGGAATGAAGCGTGCCCTCCTTTGAAGTAATCTAAAGTAATCTAAAAGAGAATATAAATGTAAAATGGCTGACAGGCACTCCGTCACACTTTATGTGACTAAGAACCACCCAGACGCCATTTTAATGTAAAATGTTCTTTGTTTAATGGAACTTGAAATGAGCTCCCTTGGGAGGCTCGGGCAGAGCCTATCAGGCATTGCCTGAATCAAAAACGCAACATGCTAGCGTGGGCCAGTTTTTCTGGTCAAAGTGGCCCACTTTTTTGGCCAATGTGGGCCAGTTACATGAGTTACGTCACTATGTGGCTAGAAGTTTGGACCAGAGTTGCTGAATAAATATTCTTTAAAATGCACAATTTGCATCACATTTTAATCCAAAAAACTCTGCCTTGGGTACTATTCAGTCAGTCACAAAAGGTATTAATTGCCATTTGCAACTTTGGGCCACTTTTTCATTGGTGCACGAGACAATTTTATGCCACAGTCCCTCCCTGCCCCTTGGTAGGATCCCATTAGGGAGACACTGGAAGAAACCCGAGAATATTTCGAAAGTGACCCGTCATCCACTCTGGAGTGGTGACACCTGCTTATGGTGGAGCCCACTGCCTTCACATATGAGAGCAGAGGGGTAACAACACTGCCAAAAGAGCGACGGGGACCAGAAAGTGAGGGTGACTGCCATTCTCATAAGTCCTGTAACCTTCTACTTTATCTACCCGAAGCCTGTGTCTGCCCTGGGCTCCCCCTCAAGCCACAGTGTGTCCATGCTCCGTCCTTCGTGCTCATCCGAGACAAAACAGACCGAAATTGAAGACCCATCAAGTCATGAGCCCCATAAGTCTCCGATGCATGCTGTGTGAAGAGAGAAAAGAGGCCGTGCTTCCGATCGCGGCTCCAGCAGCATGTGAGCTCTGGTGAACCTCCAGAGATGTCATTTGGGATTCGCCAGGGGTCGCACCTGCGACCGCTGAGGTCTCCCTTGCTACTCCTATGGTCTGCCTTGCTACCCCTAAAGAAAATAGATGTTGTTTTTTTTTGTTTTCTTTTTAAATGCATGCTCCTGGGCTTGTGCCATGTGGCTCTCTGTTTCTGGAGTGGCTGGCTTTTTTGTTCAGGCCTCTTTAAAAAAAACAGGGTGTTCCACAAGTGTAACACTTTGAGCATTGTCCCTATTTAAGAAAGAATAGGAATAACACATAATGGGCCTCATTCCTAGTATGGCGGTAAGGGATAGCGGCCACCGGTAACGAAACCGGTGGCGGTAATCCCTTACCGCCATACTCCGATTTCCCTTTGCGCCCTCGCCCTTAACGCCTGCTTTGAGCAGGTGTTAAAGTCGAGGGGGCAAAGGGGCCTCCAAGCCAATAACGGTGACCGTAATGAACGGTCACCGTTATTTGCATCTTCCCCATTCCCATTGAGCCCTATGGGGGCTCATTTGGGAATGGGGAAGAGCCTTGGTGAATGGGGAATTACCGCCCCGCCAACCTTGGAATGGGGCGGTAATTCCGCCATCCACCAAGGCGCTGCCGGTCCGGGTACGGCGTCAACCAAGGCGTTAATAGCGCCATTGGTTAGCGCCGTACTCGGAATGAGGCCCAATGTGTCTTTCTGGAATTCTATACAATAATTGCTAGACTCATAAAAGGTCTATTTCATGCACACTTCAGGGGGCGAGTCACTGATTTGGTCTGTTCTTAAACACCTCAAATTCACAATGCAGACAAACTTGAAAAAAGCATTTAAAGTGGAATTCTTGGACTATGTATTTTGATTTTTCGCAAGTTGCAGTTATAGCCTGTTGTTTTCTGCCGTTGTCTCGGTCATGATCTTCACTAGACATTCCATCTCGGTGTTCTCGGTCACTTGACAAACCTCGTGCTATTTCAGTCATTTTTAATTATTTAATGGGTCTCGTTTATTCAGTAGTTGTGGGCGGGCTAATAATCAGTGAAACTTAAAATAGACATTCTTGAGTTTAGAAGGAGACTTCCCCCAACTTGTAGTTTTGTATAACAAAACCATTATATTAAAAAAAGACAGTCACAAGGTAAGTAATTCATGTGAACACATGTGTGCGACTTAGCTGCCGCCCAGTAGACATGGAATACGCACACTATACGAACACTGCGCTTTAAAGGGGGTTCAACTCACCCTTACAATCAATGTGTGTGTATTCCTTCGCAATTGAAACTGCCATGTGCTGACATTCCCATTGCATTGTGTAGTGTTGTGCATAGTGTTTTTCACTGTTCACAGAAGGGGGTCATGGAGTTGTCTCCCAAGCCCAGGTAGAGACACTATTGCTACAGATATTTTATGCACTACTCAGGTTGATTGCCCATACCGGTATAGACCCTACTAGACCCCATAATTATGCAAAGGACCCCAAAATGCCCCATCAGAGGTGCAGGCCATCTTCTAAATCACACAGGTTGCTTACACTCAGTCCCCATGCCAGCAGGTGGGGAGGATGCCCCACCATTTTTCGGTACGCAGTTTTTTTATTACAAACATTTTATAGCGAAAAACATAACGAAAATGTATGTGGAGGTGGGGCAGGGGGTTCAATCTTGAGGGTAAACGGTTGGGGTGGGTTTTTAGGGGTGGGAAACGGGGATTGGGGTACCCCCCAAAAAAATAAAAGAAAAAGGGGGTGGGGGCGGACCCCCAAAAAGAAAACAAAAAGAAAAAAAACTTGTTATGTTTTGTCATTATAACATTTTCGCTATATGTGCATTCGTTATAAAATTAGTCGTTAAAAAGACATGTAACCCATTTTTCCTAGAGGTTCCACACCAAGCTGTTTCATCATTGAGAACCCATTAAAGGGTCATCACACAGGGTGGCCACTTAGTGCGTCACAAAGAGGACAAAGGGTTGAACACCTGTCGAGGAGACAAAAGTCTGGCGATGTAGATCCCGCCAATGACCAGCGTTGAACAGACCTAAAAAGTGTGGTTGAAAATCAGAATCAATTTAATTGGATCCCTAAACTTAATTCCCTGTGAAAGAAGATTTGTAGTGGCACTCAGAAAGTGCACCTCAAAATGGATTAAAGGCTCAGTTCCTACAAAAGATAACGACTGCCACCATCATTGCACTGAGGTCCCGCATCTTTCAGAGAGTTAATTCCCTTTATTTTATTTATTTTACAAAAGCTTATGTAGGGCCTTTATCCAAATCTCTGAACAATAAAGTAAAAGGTACACAAATATAAACTACAAGAGCAGAAAAGCAGGTAAGAATTCATCTCACAAGTCAAAGGAAAAGATCAGAATGAATATGAACACACAGATTCAAGAATGTTTGATTTGAGGTGCTTCTTGTATTGATTTATAGAGGGGCAGGAGCGGAGCTCAAAGGGTAGCGCTTTCCACAGATGGGAGCAGGAAGCTGGAAAGAACAGAAACGGGAGGAAACACCAGGGGGACCAGGGACAGAAGAAGAAACTGAGAGGAAGATCGAAGCCCCCACACTAGATGATACAGAGAGATAGGTGGGAGGCAGAACATGAATGCTCTTGAAAAGCAAACAAAGAAAGTGGAATCCCAACCCTAAATTAACAGAAAGCCAATCAAAACGGGTTAAGTAAGGGGAGATCCGAGAAGATGGAGGAAACGAGATTTGAATGGCAGAGTGGTGAATAGATCACAAAGGAAGAATAGCATAGTTACAAGCAAGCAACAATAGTTAAGATGGGCGAGAACAATCGTTAGATGAATTTGCTTGGTGAATAAGAAAGTTAGGAGGTGGCAGAACTTCTTAATATTAAATAGGTGGAACCAACATAATCGAGCAGCAGAAGCAATCTGTGGAAAGAGAGAAAAGGAGGAATCAAAAAGAAAACCAAGATTGAATGCTTGATTGTGAATGGAGAGCATGAGATGAAGAAAACAGATAGAAAGAGGAGAATGAATAGAAGGAGAGGGAGGAAAGGACCCAATCTCAATTTTTGGGGGTTTAGGACAGAGAAACCGGGAAGCCATCCAAGATTTGACCACAGAGAGGCAATAGGAAAGGCTCTGGTGAATGAAATCATCAAAGGAAGAGAAAGAGTAGAAAATGTGAGTGTCATCGACGTACAGGTGAACCTGGAAGTTGAGTCGAGCATGAGTGAAGCTAAGGGGAAAGTATAAAGTGAGAAAAGAAGAGGGACAAATACAGAGCCTTGGGGGACACCATACAGAAGGGAGCGAGACTGGGAGGTGGACCCCCTCCAGGTGACTTTAAATGAACTGTCAGGCAGATAAGAAGAGAACCAAAGAAGAGCGGAATCAAAAAACCAAAGAGATGAAAGAGTAGAAAGAAGTGTCAAGTGGTATACTGTGTCAAAGGTTGCGCTAAGATTGAGTAAAACAAGAATAGAGCAAAGTTTGTGGTGACATGTGTGAAGAAGAGAATCAGAGAGAAGGGCGGTTTCAGTAGATAAATCAGAATGATTGGTGAGAAGGAAGAAGATTGTAATGGTTAAGGTAGGAGCTCAGTTGGGGAAAAACAAGATGCTCAAGAAGTTTTGAGAGATAAAGGAGCAGGGAGTTAGGGTAGAAGTTAGAGGGATCAGCACAATCCAAGGAAGGTTTTTTGAGGAGAGGAGCAACCGTAGTAGATTTAAAAGAGGAGGGATAGTAACCGAATGACAAAGAAGCATTGAAGAGAAAGTACAATGTGCAGAGAAAAGCAGGAATGATGAGTTTGATAAGAGAGACTGGAAGAAAGTCAGAGGGAGCAAAAGTAGGTTGGGACTGAGATATGGATACCTTGTGTTGGACAATTATGTCCAGTTCATATCCACCGATATGACGTTAAACCGTTAATGCTAAACAATTCAACAATGTAAATCCCCTCTGTATCATCCTACACATAATGATTTAGTGGAATGGGTTAACAGATTCTTGAAAAATCCCGAATCCCATTCCTTCCTGATGGGCCACCCCCGAAACTAAACCTAGCATTGGCAAATACCAAGTAATTGGTCAAAAGTCATACCATTGTCATGCCTTCAATTGCACTGATTGACTTTTCATTGTCCATAACATTCAACCTATGTGCCAAAAGTCTATCACACTTTTCACCACCTTCATAGTAGTTGCATCTTGTTCTGAATAGAAGCCTCTCAGTTTTCTCTGTGAGTATTTTCTCTAACCTGTTTTTTTCCATTTTCAAATCAATGCTCAAATCCTCAGTACCACCAGCTGAACTCCGCATTAATTGTGTATCGATTTTGATGATATCTTCACCTAGTTCCTTCACCTTAGGCTCCCTCGTCCTTTTCTTTTTACTCGATGGGCCAATCAGCATACCCTCATATAACATCTAATCGCCTCCCAGACAGACTCGATTGACACGTCATCTGTCCAATTCTTTTCCACAGTTTTGTCTATGGCCTCTACATCGTCAAGTAGGGACGCATTCATCCTTCACATACTTGTTTTTGGCATTGGGAACGGCAATGATACCCTCAATTGAAACTGATGCGTGGTCAGAAACCAAAATAGTACTAATATCCTAATATCCCCTTTCTTAAAATTCCTGTGTACACAGTCCAGATGTTAGGATTAGATCGGTACATGAATATGTTATGTCAACCTGAATAAAATGTGTATTTCCTTTCCTGTGGGTGGTCTAGTCTCCATACATCCTGTAACATGAACTCATCCCTTAAATTAATCAGGTTCTCACGTTTCCCCTTTGGTTCCGACCATGGAGTATCATCACTCCTTTCCAATAAAGCGTTCAATGTGACATTAAAATCTCCCCCCATTATGAGATTATTCTGACCAAAATTCTGTACATAACATTCGTCCATCATTGTCCTTTTTACATGAACCTTTGGTTCCGAACATGGAGTATCATCACTCCTTTCCAATAAAGCGTTCAATGTGACATTAAAATCTCCCCCCATTATGAGATTATTCTGACCAAAATTCTGTACATAACATTCGTCCATCATTGTCCTTTTTACATGAACCTTTGGTTCCGAACATGGAGTATCATCACTCCTTTCCAATAAAGCGTTCAATGTGACATTAAAATCTCCCCCCATTATGAGATTATTCTGACCAAAATTCTGTACATAACATTCGTCCATCATTGTCCTTTTTACATGGCACCCCTGATATAGACAAGTTCTATAGACAAGTTCTTTCACACTAATGTACATACCCCTCTTGTACTAGACGTAAAGAGTAAACAGAGGACCCTCCCCACCCAACCTCTCCTCATCTTCTCAGCATCTTTCTCAATCAAATGCGTCTCCTATAAGAGGGCTTCATCTGCCTCCATATCATTTAAATTATTCAAAATCCTCTTTCTTTTGTTTGCCCCATTAACATTCCAGGAGACCACCTCTATGCAACTTTTTGTATTGTTGACTATAGTTGACTTATTTGAACCCCGCTCTGTGAAGGAGCACGGACACAACACAGATTTATAGACAAACAACATACATACACACACAGAAAAACACAAAACGACTTGGTATAGTCGAATATAACCCAAAGGCACCTTACTCCCGTTCTCCTTTAACTGAATACCAAACCCCTCCCTCCCCATTATTTCAAATCCCAGATACATTTCCTATCAAAATTCAAAAGTCACTTAGCCATTTAACCATGTTTCTTCATTTTATAGATGAACTCAGTCAATCCTGGTACATACTTTGCAAATCACTGAGCACATTCTGTATTTATATATTAAAATTGATTATTCAAACTAAAATATTGATTCCGCAAGAATAACAATTGTGCATAAACGTCCAGCTCACAGAACCCGCAATATGTGAGATTCAACCAACAGACACTTAGCCAATATGAGTAACCTACTGAGTGGCCATAATGTGAAACTAGTAGCCTGAAAAAACAGAATCTGATTGGAAGTCGCCATGGATTAACCATTATTGTACTCAGGACAGCACTCGAACAACGTTGTGTTTTCCAACAAAGCTGCATAGTCTGTCCACCGTGTAATACCTATTGCGGTCCCCAACAAACTGCTGTCATCTAGCAGACAACACATTTTCATAGAATGACACTACAACAATTAAATCAAAGCAGACCTGGAATGCCGAATCTTCCCCAAAGTAACAACCCCAACCGACTGGCGAACTCTGTGCGTTTCAGATCCATTTCGCCGCCATGTACAGCGAAACGGAGACTGCAACGAAAATTCCCATACAGGCAATCAAATAAGCTGTTCTGTAAAAAACTGAAAGCATTTTTATTCCGGTAATTCTTCATTGATTGATTGACAGCACTGAGATGCCTGATGGCCATGAGTGCTTTACACATTCCATGAAAGGATACAGCGGGAATTCATAACTGGCTGCCAAGTGCTACTTTTATAGGACAGCGCATATTTCAGTGAAACAGGTCAAATATGCATTGCTGGAGGTGTGGGTGTGCTGTGTGTATGTCTGTACCGAGGTGTCTCGGGAGGATAGCTCAGGGGCAACGTGCTCGCCTTGGACGCAAGACGACATGGCGCAACACAGGTTCGATCCCTGGGTCCGCGCTTAGAAACCTCTGCGCATTAAGTGCATTATAAATAACCTATCATATATCATATCAGATCATTTGTCACCTTTGATGGAGTGAACAGAGCCCTCCATCAATTGTGAACATCCATATTCAGTTACACTTAGACACAGAAATAAAGATCCTTTTGGATGCCACCGGGGCCCTGTCTGTACTTATCGCACTAACCAAGGGTTGTGCCAGCTCTGCCTACCCGTGCCGACTCTATTTAATTAATACATGGCGGATTTTCGAAATGCATTATCTTCTTCTAATTATTATCTCCCGAAACTGGGACCACTTACTATACGTCACCTGGTGTATGTGGACGACGTAGTAATATTAGATAAAACTCCTAAAGTCCATTACCAGTTGGGCAATACCCCTGGGGCTCTGTTAAAGCACTCCCTTCGCTCGGGCTCCTAGCTATGGCCCCGCGGGCAATGGCCCGCTCCTCATATTGCCTAAATATAAACTGTTTCGAATATAATCTGTGAGAGAGAAAGCTCTGGGAAACCTGCCACTTTGTTGCAGAAAATCCCCTGGGAGAGATTGGAGGACTAACCTTTTAAGATTAAGAATTAACCTCCTTCCTGCTTCAAAGTGCTTCAAGGCGGGAACGGAGCAAGGGAATACAGTAGCCATTTCTCCTAGTGCAAGTGCATGAAGTGTATGAAGCGCAACCAGATTAGGGAGGGGAGGCAAAAGGGGGACAAGACAGAATTTATCAGGCCTAGTGAATTCATGTCATGCAAGTGTATAGACGGAAGTGCAAGGGAGAGGGTAGGGGGAGGGGGAACAAGCGCACCCAGTCCAGCAGGGCCCTGGGTAAAGTGCAGAGAGGTTACACCTCTCATGGAACGTATGCTGAAAGTGCAGTAGTGCTGATCGTAGTGCAGAGGCCCGGAGGCAAGTGCAAAGACTGGCAGGGGAGCCTGGGACCTGTGAGGCTCTGGAGGTGAGCCAGGGGACCAGTCAGCAAAAGCTGAACAGAGTTAGGGGAGAGATGGAGGAGTGAGGTTGGAGAGAAAGAGAGATGAGGTTTGCAAGGGAGAGGGAGAGAGAAAGAGGAAGAGAAGAGGAAGGTCTTTAGGTGTTTCCGCAACTTAAAGAGCTCCGCTCAAGGCAGAGAGAGACAGGGAGGCTGATCCAGAGGTAGGCACCTGCAGAGAATAAAGATCTACCCCCAAATCTCTGCTTGGAAAAAATGGCTCACCGGCAGAGAGTTGGAGGAGGCTGAGCAGAGGGCTCTGGAAGGAGAGTATTTAGGAAGAAAGCGTTGTAGATAGTGTGGGCCCCGGCCCCAGAAAGCCTTGTGGATTATTCAGAGGGTCTTGAACTTGATCCGAGTAGCCATGGGGAGCCAGTGGAGGGATTTTAGCAATGGAGAGATGTGGGCTCTGGGCTTGAAGCCAAGGATAAGTCTTGCAGTTCTGTTCTGGATGAGTTGTAGCAGACGGGGAGTAGAAGTAAGAAGATTGAGAAGGAGGCTGTTGCAGTAGTCCAGCCTAGAGAGAACCAGGGCTCTGGGAAGGGTGAGCCTTTGGGGGGAAGGTGAGAAAAGGTAGAATACCTCTGAGGAGATGCAGCTGGTAGTTGGATATTTTAGAGATGTCCGAGATGTGAGAAGAGAAGGAGAGAGTGGAGTCAAAAATGACCTCCAGATTTTTTACCTCACTAGCAGGTGGGGGCGCAGGGCCAAGGGAGTCCGGTCAGTGAGAAATTGGGAAAGCGAGGCAGGGATCCCAACGAGGGTGATCTCTGTCTTACTGGTATTGAGGCAGAGATCGTTAGCAGCACACCAAGACTGAATTGCGGACAGTCAGTCAGGAATGAGGGAGGAGGAGGAAGAGGCTGAGGGTAGCCTGACGGAGAGTTGGCTGTCATCTGCTTAACACTGAAAGTTAGAGGTGATGGTAGAGATCCTGTGGGCAAGAAGGGCCATGTAGACATTGAAGAACAAAGGGGATAGGTTAGATCCCTGTGGGACACCACAAGTAGAGAGAGTGATAGAGGAGAGAAAGGACCCAAGTTTCACCTGGGATGGACGGTCAGAGAGAAAGGAGGCAAGCCAAGCCAGGGCCTGATCTGTGATGCCCACGGTATCACAGAGACAGGAGATCAAGATGTTGAGGTTTGCTGTGTCAAAGGCTGAAAATATATCAAGAAGAATGAGGACAGAAGGAGAGTTGGAATCTGGATTTGAGAGCGGGTCTTTGTGGGTGTTCAGAAGAGCAGTTTCCGTGCCTCTGGATTCTCTAAAGCCAGATTGACAGTCATAGAGACAACCAACAGATTCAGTGCTTGTAATGAAATTTATAATCAATATTTTAGAATTATAAGGAAGTATTTTTGATGATATGTATTTTTCTTAATGGAAATCACGTCATTCATTTTTAAACACGTTTTTGCTATAAAATAAAAAAAAACTAAAAGAAAGTATCACCTTTGGGGGATTAAAGGGAACGCATGTGCATCCTCTCGTAGCAGAATCATCTTTGGAAGACCATGGAAATATGGTTTTACTGGGCGCACATGCAGCAGGAAGTCGTAGGAAACATGCAGCAATTCTGAGGGTTGATTATCAGCATTTCTCCAGTGCACTTCTCCCCTCCTGACCCCCTCTCCTCCACCTGCCCCCTTTCACTCTCTCTCGCTATTCACAACCCACCATATTTTAGTTCTGGCTTTCAGGAGATGCTTTCCTGACACCCTTATGAGGCAAACATCATAGTACAGAATATTGTATAGTAGAGTAGCAGTCTTGGATGACATTTGAGGGTGGCTTCAGGGCTTTTGTGATTGGTTGAGTAGCCTTTGTCATCTCATGCAGTTGCCATGTTACACTGATGTGTTGTGATCAGGCACTTATTTTGTCACATTACAGTGATATATTGGCTAGCCGTGCTGTCTTTGTTTTTGTGTAGAGTGGCGGCCATGTTTGCTTCTTTGTTATCACTGGCATAGCTCTGTGAGGGAAGTTACATTTATGGTTTTGTTTGCAGGTAGCCTTCGTTTTTTTCTGTGAAGGTTGTAGCAGTTTGGTAATTAATTGATTGCAAACATATTCATGCCTGGCATTTATTGCCGGCCTTCATTTATTTACTAATGAAGGAATATGGGTTCTTTGTGACGTATGTTGAGAGGAACAATCGGTGTGTCAGTGATGTTATGAAAGTTTTAGTGTTTGTTATTAAGAGTCGAAAAGTGCTTATTGGGTGTCCGATGCAATGGAGTGGCGATAGCATGAAGGTATTGACATTGTTGAAAATGATAAATTATGTTGGCATTTGGTTTGACTTTCATGCTGCCATTTTACTCATGAACGCAAATATCCTGAATGCCAATACAGAGTCCAGAAATTCAAAATGCATAATTTTGTATTCCCCTATGACGGTCCGAGGGGTGCCACCCACCCCCGCGGAGACCCGATCTGCCGCTAGACTACCAGTAAAAATACCAGAATGTAAAAGGCGCGGGGGGATTCCTGAATAGCGCTGGCGTGGTGCCTCTGTCAGCCGCTGTCATGTAAAGTGTCAGTCAATGGGGGTCATTATGAGTTGGGCAGTGCAGGTTAAATGTGCCAGTATTTACATATACCGTTGCATTAGCGCACCGTCCAACTATGAGTTGGGTGGAAAGTTGGGGGATTCACATCCAGCGGTAATTACCGCCGCGGTAATCCTGTTTGAATAGCCCCATAAATTCCAACGAACTCTGAAAAAATGGGGATTCACTCTGCCACCGCCACTTTCCGCCAGACCAAGTGGCATCAACGGTAATTCAGTTGACTGGTAGTTTACTGCCAGAGTACCGCCCAACTCATAATGACCCCTTTCTGTTAGTGAGTGACAAACTAATAGAAAGTCATCGACTGGCACTTTAGATCGGGGCGTCGCAGATATAGGGCGCGGCCAGCTCACACAATGTAAAGTGTGATGTACGTCGTGTGAGCTGGGGGCGCCCTTTATCTGCAGCACGCATGTGCCACCGCAAGACTTGATCGCCCTTGAGCCGGTTCTGATAGCGTATGTTGTCCCCGAAACAACGGCGCACTCAGTGCTCGAGGGATGGGATCAATGAAGCAGGTGCCCCCCAGAAAATTACCCATGATACCAGTGCTCTGTGCTAAGGATTTTCCTCAGTAACGTTTAAAAGAGTGACGACCATCGCCCGCGAACCCTGTGTGGTGCCATGGAACCTCAGTACCGACTTCCGTTCGGTGATAATGGTAACTGCATGTCATGTTCCATGTAGAGCGCTTTGCCGGAAGCTATATATATATATATATATAAATAAGAAATCAGGATCATGTTTCATTCCAACAAAGGACGTCATTTATTTATAAAAACCTTGTCTAGTGACGTGTTCTTCTCACACAATAAATTACAAACATTTAAAACATGGTAAAACAGAAACCACGTTTCGTAAAAAAAAATGGAAAAAAACACTTTAGGAAACATAGAGCCCTTAACACTTCTAATTTCCAGCACTTTTAATGCCCAGATTTCCCTTAAACTCAGGGAAATGAGGTGCATGGTGAAGTCTTTTAATGGATGGGCCTGTACTGTTAACATTCCAGAGCAAAGTGGTCTATTTTTGATTGTTAAGTAAATCCCCTTTCACCAGGTTGCCATCTGCATCAGTCTCAGGCGCTGCAGCGGGGGAATAGGTTCCGGCTGCAGCTGCTGGCCTTTCTGTCCAGCTTCTGTTGCCTGTTCTTGCCTGGCACTCTTCCAGCCTCTCCCCTGCCTGCAATTCCGGTTCCGGCTGCAGCTGCTGGCCTTTCTGTCCAGCTTCTGTTGCCTGCTCTTGCCTGTCACTCTTCCAGCCTCTCCCCTGCCTGCAATTCCGGTTCCGGCTGCAGCTGCTGGCCTTTCTGTCCAGCTTCTGTTGCCTGCTCTTGCCTGGCACTCTTCCAGCCTCTCCCCTGCCTGCAATACCGGTTCCGGCTGCAGCTGCTGGCCTTTCTGTCCTGCTTCTGTTGCCTGCTCTTGCCTGGCACTCTTCCAGCCTCTCCCCTGCCTGCAATTCCGGTCCCGGCTGAAGCTGCTGGCCTTCTGTCCTGCTTGTGTTGCCTGCTCTTGCCTGTCACTCTTCCAGCCTCTCCCATGCCTAGAATTCCGGTCCCGGCTGAAGCTGCTGGCACTTTCTGTCCTGCTTGTGTTGCCTGCTCTTGCCTGTCACTCTTCCAGCCTCTACCATGCCTAGAATTCCAGTCCCGGCTGAAACTGCTGGCACTTTCTGTCCTGCTTGTGTTGCCTGCTCTTGCCTGTCACTCTTCCAGCCTCTCCTCTGCCTGGAATTTCGGTCCCGGCTGAAGCTGCTGACCTTTCTGTCCTGCTTGTGTTGCCTGCTCTTGCCTGTCACTCTTCCAGCCTCACCTCTGCCTGGAATTCCTGACAGTTCTTCTCTTCTCAACTCTCTGCTTGTACTGAACCCTGCATGTACTGACGCTGCTCTGCCTAGTACACGAGCAAGCTCTGCCCGAGGCCAATTGAAGTTTGCATTCTCATGCCCCTGCGGATTTGCTCCAGTTGCTCCAAGTATCTGTGGATTTGCTCCAATTACCCCAGGCACCTACAGATTTGCTCTGGCACCTGGAAATGTGTTCCAGTTGCTCCAGGCACCTGCGGATCTGCCCCAGTTGCTCCAAGTATCTGTGTATTTGCTCCACCTGCTCCAGGCACCTGCAGATTTGCTCTGGTTGCTCCAGGTATCTGCTGACTTGCTCTGGTTGCTCCAGGCACCTACAGATGTGCACTGGTTTCCCTGGTATCTGCAGATTTTCTCCAGTTTCTCCAGGCACCTGCAGATTTGCTCTGCTTGCTCCAGCTACCTACAGATTTCCTCTGGTTGCTCCAGGTATCTGCGGATTAGCTCCAGTTGCTCTAGGCATCTGCGGATGTGTTCCAGTTGCTTTGGGCATCTGCAGATTTGCACTAGTTGCTCCGGGCAACTGCAGATTTGCTCCAGTTGCTTCAGGCACCTGAAGATTTGCTCTGGTTGCTCCATACACCTGCAGACTTCCTCCAGTTGCTCGGGGCACCGGCAGAACTGCTCCAGGTGCTCCAAGTATCTGTGTATTTGCTCCACCTGCTCCAGGTACCTGCAGATTTGCTCCAGGCACCTGCTGATTTCCTCGTGTTGCTCCAGGCAACTGCAGATTTGCTCCAGTTGCTCCAGGCACCTGCAGATTTGCTCTGGTTGCTCCATGCACCTGCAGATTTGCTCCAGTCGCTCGGGGCACCTGCAGAACTGCTCCAGGTGCTCCAAGTATATGTGTACTTGCTCCACCTGCTCCAGGTACCTGCGGATTTGCTCCAGGCACCTGCAGATTTGCCCTGCTTGCTCCAGGTATCTGCTGACTTGCTCTGGTTGCTCCAGGCACCTACAGATTTGTGCTGGTTTCCCTGCTATCTGCAGATTTTCTCCTGTTGCTCCAGGCACCTTCAGATTTGCTCTGCCTGCTCCAGCTACCTACAGATTTGCTCTGGTTGCTCCAGGTATCTGCAGATTAGCTCCGGTTGCTCGAGGCATCTGCAGATTTGTTCCAATTGCTCTGGGCATCTGCAGATTTGTACCAGTTGCTCCAGGCACCTACAGATTTGCTCCATGCACCTGTAGATATGCTGCAGTTGCTCCAAGCATCTGCAGATTTGCTACAGTTGCTCCAGGCAACTGCAGATTTGCTCCAGTTGCTTCAGGCACCTGCAGATTTGCTCCGGTTGCTCCAGGCACCTGCAGATTTGCTCTGGTTGCCCCAGGTATCTGCTGACTTGCTCTGGTTGCTCCAGGCACCTACAGATTTGTACTGGTTCTCCCGGAATCTGCAGATTGTCTCCAGTTGCTCCAGGAACCTGCAGATTTGCTCTGGTTGCTCCAGCTACCTACAGATTTGCTCTGGTTGCCCTGGGTACCTGCGGATTTGCTCCATTTCCGCAATGTGTAAATCAGATATAGGGAAGCAGATGCAAATCTGAGATGCTCACAGTCATCTCCTCACTTGCACATTATTGTGAATCAGATCCTTAGTCTCCAACTTTACCCATAACCAGAGGCGTGCAGGGAACTGAAAGCGCTCCTGAAAATATTCATTAATTGGTCCATGCCTGTTTCCCACCCACCCCTTGATTACAATAGCAGTATTACTTTCTTTTCAAGGTCTTGTTATTTACCAATATGTTTATACTCTTTCTAGCGTTCCAGAAGCCACCCACCGAAATCAAACAGAAAATCAGAATTGGGAACGTTAACAAAAAATGTTACAAATGTCGTTATTGTGGGCGTACCAGTAAAATGTAACATTTGGGCAAAGGACAGTGGTAGATATGGTTTAATTTCTTTCTGCCAAGCAATTTTTCACTGCACATTTTTTATCGCACTATGGGCCTGATTCATGGCATTCTTAGCGCAGTGCAAATGCCAACAAACACCCTGATTCACAGAGCGGTGCAAAGTGTATTTTTGCAGTGCAAAGTGGCTTTGCTCTGCCAACAAACACTGTGATTCACAGAGCGGTGCAGAGTGTATTTATGCAGTGCAAAGTGGCTTTGCACTGCCAACAAACACTGTGATTCACAGAGCGGTGCAAAGTGTATTTATGCAGTGCAAAGTGGCTTTGCACTGCCAACAAACGACGTGATTCACAGAGCGGTGCAAAGTGTATTTATGCAGAGCAAAGTGGCTTTGCACTGCCAACAAACACTGTGATTCACAGAGCGGTGCAAAGTGTATTTATGCAGAGCAAAGTGACTTTGCACTGCCAACAAACGACGTGATTCACAGAGCGGTGCAAAGTGTATTTATGCAGTGCAAAGTGGCTTTTCACTGCCAACAAACACTGTGATTCACACAGTGGTGAAAAGTGTATTTATGCAGGTCAAAGTGTCTTTTCACTGCCAACAAACACCGTGATTCACAGAGCGGTGTAAAGTGTATTTATGCAGGTCAAAGTGGCTTTTCACTGCCAACAAACACCCTGATTCACAGACCGGGGCAAAGTGTATTTTTGCAGTGCAAAGTCTTTGCATGAATTAGGCTGTTTTCACTGCTTTTCTCTCACATAATGCGTGGCAGAGCTCCACACGCTCCCTTCTCCGCCCCCCCCACCTCTGCTCATAAACTATTGCCTCTCCCAAAAAAGCCTTCTGAATTTTGTAGCAAAAACATGATAAAAAAATGCTGTTCAAAAAATAATTGACTCGAGCATGTCTTGGTAAAACATCTGGATACCCGCTTACAGGGCAAAGGGCTGGCTGTTATGCATGCAGCGTCGAGCCAGGACACAAGTATGATTTTCTATTTTTCACCATCATGCAAGAGGTTTCAGTAATCCATCTCCAGCCACTAAAATTATTGCCAAGTAGTATGTCCCACATGGAGCGCCAAGCACGCCAAAATTAAAAGCACGTTCACACTGATCACTACATGGAAGACTTTATTAAGTCATAAGTGTCGTATGCGGTTCTGCCCAAAATGTCCACACGTGTTTCGGCCCTACTTAGGCCTTTTTCAATGCTTATTTCCAAATGTAACCCAACACTCACCGGCTCGCGGGACGCTGGCGCAAGGGTTTTTCCTTCTGTAACTAGAAGAGCCCAGGGAATGATCCCTTTGAATCAACCAGCGAATCATTTGCGTTCTCGTTACTTTTGGGACTAAGCAGTAGAATGAGCCCAGTTTTGAAAAAGGCCTAAGTAGGGCCGAAACACGTGCAGACATTGGGCATTACCACACAAGACACTTATGACTTAATAAGGTGTTCCATGTACTGATCAGAGTGTACGTGCTTTGAATTTTGGACTGCTTGCCGCATCCTCTGGGACATACTACTTGGGTGCAGACTTACTAAGGATTGGGTATACCTTAAGGTACCCAGGAGGAGCGACACCCAGCAGTATACTCGACTCACCTTCTTTCAAGGGCGCAAAGTGTTTTTACATATCCAAAGCTTTAGAAAACGTAATTGAAATGATTGCTACAGCTGGAATAGAACAGTTTTGGAACCGCGTTTAGAGGGATGTCATATACAATGTAATGCACTAATTAATGGGGTAATCACATGGCCGCTGACACATATAATGAAGATGTCGCCAGTGCGACGTGATAAGAAACCATGCAAAATCGACTCAACTTCCCCGTTTATATCATTACATAAAAACTACAAAACAAAATGGCCTACATTGATGAAGGTAGAATGTCACCCGTCCTCCCTTTTCATGGCAAGCATTGTAGCGGAAGGGAAGAGATGGGATGGGGTGAGTTTTTAAGAGCCCATGACGGGTAAAGGGGCCACGGGTTAGTGGTGCCTGGGTTGGAATGGTTCAGGGGGAAATGGAAGTGGGGAAAGCGGACATGGGGTGAGCGAAGTCTTACGCCCCTAAAGGGAAGATGGCAGGCTCACACTTCTGGGGAGACTCGTAATGTGGGCAATACCCTGAGGTAAAGACCAAATTCTGAGCTTCCTGATTGGCTGAGAGACCCCATCATTTCACCTCCCAGATAGGGAAGTCCAGATGAAGCTCAGGATGAGCGAAACACCTCAATTCATATGTGGCAAAAATAAAACTTTGAACAGAAAGAGTACCATTTCAGACCTTCCAGGATTTTGCGGCATGAAATGGGAAATTTTGCGGCACAAACCTTGATTTATTGTAGCATTTTTGCGGGACAATTTGTAATATCTGGAGGTTGTAAGATTGCCACATTGTAGGAAAGAGGCAGAATGCAAGGCTACAAGAGAGCCAGGGTGTCATTATTATGGAACTTTTGTTTTAATTTAATAGGAAGAGTCCCGGATGTCTCTGGCTTGGCAGAACAATTTTTGTTTTGGCTACATTTTTGTTTTAATGTGCATGCCCATTTAATAGTCTTAACTAAATTGATCATTATCAGTTGATATGCTGAAACCTTTCCCCTTCTATGTTCTCCAATCCCTCAAACACCCACACACCTCTCTCACCAACACACATCACACAGCTCCCCAATTCCCCATTACAACTTGCATTCCTGAACCTCTCACTCTGTTATACAAATACTAAAGTGCTATGTCACACTGTAAGCACAATTTGCACTCCCCTGCCCCTGCCAAACTCTAAATCATACTCCCAACTCACACCTTATGCTCTACAATTCCTCCCGCAATATACAGTCCTTCATTCTTTTGTGCTGCTTCTGCATCTTGAATCCTTTCTCCCATTTTATTGCACCTTTCACTAATCTTTTTTCCCAATCTACAGCTCACTGCCTCTTTCCGGTCAACCAATTCCTCTCTGCTTTCTGGCTCACTGCTCCCCCTGACGACACGCTCCCTCTACTTTCTGTACCTCCCCTCGCTCTCAGATTTCTGGCCCACCTACCCACTGCTTCCTCTGCTCTCTTGTGCACTGTTTCCTCCTCTGACCCATTGCTTTCTCTCTTTTTCTTGCCTATCACGTCACATCTCACCCATCACTCTTCCTCTCTCTCTTTTCCCTTTCATAGTGTGACAATTTTTAAAAATGTAGATTTTGACCATGATCTTCAAAAAATGGGACATTTAAGCCGGGGATATGCTATTTTTAGATAACCCATTTTTGGAAATGAGCATGTCACCTTATTCTCAATGGCCACCTGCGCATTTCCATGGGGCTGAGCTGTAGTGCAAATTGTGCACTGGCCAGCTGCCTTGAATACGGTTCTGGGTTGTTTGGCCAAAGTGTCATTATTTGCGGTGGAATTGACTGTAGTCAATTTTGCCACAAATAGATTTGCACTTCAGCCAAACAACCCAAAATGTAACTTTCACCACCAACCCACCCCCTCCCCTACTTAACTGCTGTGTCGCTGCCGCTTCCCCTCCAACCCTGCGGTGTCAGATCAGTCCCTCTAACGTAGGACAGATCCTATGCCGCAGGGTCCCTTTTTAGTTTTTTTCTTGTTTTTGTTTTTAGACCCCCGCCTCCAATTTGGGGAAGTGGGGGGCACCCCTGCAACCCCGTAGGCCAAAATACTGAACATAGGGAGCGGGTGACACCCCCGCTCCACATGTTCGTTATTTATAAAAATCGATCGAATGGTACTGGCGAAATAGGTCGAATTGTACCATTCGATCGATTTTTGGTAGTCAAAATGGGTAGTACCTTGAATAGAAGCGCTCTCCTGACAGTGTTCTGCGCTCCCAACAGTGTTCTGCAAGCTCCCAGTGTGTCCACTCTAAAATGCAACCCAAAAAACGCATTTCTATCCTGTTTGAGGAACAGAAATGCAAGCGACATAGCAGCGGTTCATACCTTCAAAAAAATACATGACAGGGTCAAGAAAGACCTTGGGGGTCATTATGAGGCTGCCGGTCCAGAAACAACAGTACCGATAAACTTGCCCCTACTGTTGTTTCCGGACCGGCAAACTACGAATTCTGCGAGTGGGTGCCTTTCAGCCCGCCAGGACTGACCGGGCGGACGGAACGGCACCGTCTCGCAGACCTTGACGGATGCACCGGCACTGTTGCACACAGTGCAGGTGCATCCGTCCTCCCCATTCCCATTGGGTCCAATGGGACTCGATAGGAATGGGGATTTTCTTTTTTCCAGTGCCTGGCCAGAGGGACTGCTAGAAATAAATTGACTCCGGCAGCAGCCATGCCGTTTTTACCGGCACGGCTACCGCCGGACTTGTAATGAGACCCCCTGTCATGCAGTGGTACCCCCACCTCCCGTACGCATAGGGTTGCCTACAATTGCTGCACATTTAAAAGTGCATTCTGCATGGAAATTTAGGATGCGTTTTTAAATTGGAGATACGCCCCCTGATATACTCAAGGAGGTGAAAAAGGCCATCTGAATGGGCGCGCATATGAAATCCGCAAGGAACACCTGAATGGGCACATTTTAATAAAATGTGCCCATTTAAGTGTCCCTTGTGGATTGGGCTGCTCTTTTTTTGGGCGCAAGTGATGAAATGTGTTTGCGCATTTCATTTCATGCATTGATAAGTTTTGAGAATCTGGCACGTGAGGATTTTTTTTTTTTTTTATTGTCGTTTTTTTGCAAAAACTGCCGTTTTCGCGACATTTTGCGCAAACCGGCTGTTTTCGTGGCATTTTGTGGGATCGCAAAATCGCTATAAGCTGGAGGATCTGAGTAATGCTGCTCTCTACATCAAAATGACAGCACCGATTAACAGAAAAGGTACTATTAACAAAAGTATTCTTTACCTCAAAATAACAGGACATCATCTCCTATGAAAAGAAAAGGTACTATTAGTACTCTCTACCTGAACCATACATACTCATTGGGACAGCCCCAAGATTTGGATTTTGGAATGATATGGCGATCACAGGGTTTGGGTTCGGAAGCCTCAGAAGTTGAGGGGCTGAGACGGGAAGCAGTTTCTCAGGTTCAGAATGTCTATGCATACGGGGCTGCACACATGCCCATATGTCCTTAGAGAATTATATATACTAGTGCACAGGCCCGTGTACATGGGCCAAAGAACAGGTGTTCTTTAACACAGTAGGACCACTATATATCCTAAGCCAAAAACTCCTTCTAGCGGTGACAACAGGCAAAGCTATGCGAATTGGCATTGTCTCTATAGACAATTATAATTGGTTATTTATAACACGCTTAATACCCAGAGGTTTCTAAGCACGGACCCAAGGATCTAACCTGTGTTGCTCCGCGTCGTCTTGCTTCAGAGGCGAGTGCGTTGCCCTGAGCTATCCTCCTGAGACAATCTCTATATATCCTAAGGCAACAGCTCCCTCTAGTGGTGACAACAGGCAAATCTATTGCATCGGACAAACATACACCTGGCCTTTTATTATATTGTTAGATTACTTATTGCAGGTCAAACTGCATAAGTACTTTAGAGAAGTATGTTTGCGTTAGAGGTCAAAGTATAGCTATAAAGCCCTTTGATGGAATTCATGAACATCCCATGAAAGAAATGTAAAGATAGTTTCAGGAACTGCAGTGTGAACATCCTCCATCAGTGCCCTGTGACTGCTATAAGTCTCCAGCAGTGTCAGATTAAATAATCAGAACCCAGCCAGTGCTAGAGAACTGCAGCAGTGTGAGCATCCTCTATTTGTGACTTTTCAGTGCGATAGGACTCCAGCAAAGTGAGCTTCCTTTCACCAGTGCCCTGCCAGTTCTATAGGATTCCAGCAGTGTGAGCTTCCTTCACCAGTGCCCTGCCAGTTCTATGGGATTCCAGCAGTGTGAGCTTCCTTCGCCAGTGCCCTGCCAGTTCTATTGGATTCCAGCAGTGTGAGCTTCCTTTGCCAATGCCATGCCAGTTCTATGGGATTCCAGCAGTGTGAGCTTCCTTCACCAGTGCCCTGCCAGTCCTATGGGATTCCAGCAGTGTGAGCTTCCTTCGCCAGTGCCCTGCCAGTTCTATGGTATTCCAGCAGTGTGAGCTTACTTCCCCAGTGCCCTATCAATTCTATGGGATTCCAGCAGTGTGAGCTTCCTTCGCCAGTACCCTGCTAGTTCTATGGGATTCCAGCAGTGTGAGCCTATGGGATTCCAGCAGTGGGAGCTTCCTTTGCCAGTGCCCGCCAGTTCTATAGGATTCCAGCAGTGTGAAATTCCTTCGCCAGTGCCCTGCCAGTTCTATAGGATTGCAGCAGTGTGAGCTTCCTTCACCAGTGCCCTGCCAGTTCATGGGATTCCAGCAGTGTGAGCTTCCTTCGCCAGTGCCCTGCCAGTTCTATGGGATTCCAGCAGTGTGAGCTTTCTTTGCCAATGCCATGCCAGTTCTATGGGATTCCAGCAGTGTGAGATTCCTTCGCCAGTGCCCTGCCAGTCCTATGGGATTCCAGCAGTGTGGGCTTCCTTCGCCAGTGCCCTGCCAGTCCTATGGGATTCCAGCAGTGTGAGCTTCCTTCGCCAATGCCCTGCAAGTTCTATGGGATTCCAGCAGTGTGAGCTTCCTTCGCCAGTACCCTGCCAGTTCTATGGGATTCCAGCAGTGTGAGCCTATGGGATTCCAAAAGTGTGAGCTTCCTTCGCCAGTGCCCTGCCAGTTCTATAGGATTCCAGCAGTGGGAGCTTCCTTCGCCAGTGCCATGCCAGTTCTATGGGATTCCAGCACTGTGAACTTCCTTCGCCAGTGCCCTGCCAGTTCTATGGGATTCCAGCAGTGTGAGATTCCTTCCCCAGTGCCCTGCCAGTCCTATGGGATTCCAGCAGTGTGAGCTTCCTTCACCAATGCCCTGCAAGTTCTATGGGATTCCAGTAGTGTGAGCTTCCTTCGCCAGTGCCCTGCCAGTTATATGGGATTCCAGCAGTGTGAGCTTCCTTCGCCAGTGCCCTGCCAGTCCTATGGGATTCCAGCAGTGTGAGCTTCCTTCGCCAATGCCCTGCAAGTTCTATGGGATTCCAGCAGTGTGAGCTTCCTTCGCCAGTGCCCTGCCAGTTATATGGGATTCTAGCAGTGTGAGCTTCCTTGGCCAGTGCCCTGCCAGTCCTCTGGGATTCCAGCAGTGTGAGCTTCCTTCCCCAGTGCCCTGTCAGTTCTATTGGATTCCAGCAGTGTGAGCTTCCTTCGCCAGTACCCTGCCAGTTCTATGGGATTCCAGCAGTGTGAGCCTATGGGATTCCAAAAGTGTGAGCTTCCTTCGCCAGTGCCCTGCCAGTTCTATAGGATTCCAGCAGTGGGAGCTTCCTTCGCCAGTGCCATGCCAGTTCTATGGGATTCCAGCAGTGTGAGCTTCCTTCACCAATGCCCTGCAAGTTCTATGGGATTCCAGTAGTGTGAGCTTCCTTCGCCAGTGCCCTGCCAGTTATATGGGATTCCAGCAGTGTGAGCTTCCTTCGCCAGTGCCCTGCCAGTCCTAGGGGATTCCAGCACTGTGAACTTCCTTCGCCAGTGCCTTGCCAGTTATATGGGATTCCAGCAGTGTGAGCTTCCTTCGCCAGTGCCCTGCCAGTCCTATGGGATTCCAGCAGTGTGAGCTTCCTTCGCCAATGCCCTGCAAGTTCTATGGGATTCCAGCAGTGTGAGCTTCCTTCGCCAGTGCCCTGCCAGTTATATGGGATTCTAGCAGTGTGAGCTTCCTTGGCCAGTGCCCTGCCAGTCCTCTGGGATTCCAGCAGTGTGAGCTTCCTTTGCCAATGCCCTGCAAGTTCTATGGGATTCCGCAGTGTGAGCTTCCTTCACCAGTGCCCTGCCAGTTCTATGGGATTCCAACAGTGTGTGCTTCCTTCCCCAGTGCCCTGTCAGTTCTATTGGATTCCAGCAGTGTGAGCTTCCTTCGCCAGTACCCTGCCAGTTCTATGGGATTCCAGCAGTGTGAGCCTATGGGATTCCAAAAGTGTGAGCTTCCTTCGCCAGTGCCCTGCCAGTTCTATAGGATTCCAGCAGTGGGAGCTTCCTTCGCCAGTGCCATGCCAGTTCTATGGGATTCCAGCAGTGTGAGCTTCCTTCGCCAATGCCCTGCAAGTTCTATGGGATTCCAGCAGTGTGAGCTTCCTTCGCCAGTGCCCTGCCAGTTCTATGGGATTCCAGCAGTGTGAGCTTCCTTCCCCAGTGCCCTGTCAGTTCTATTGGATTCCAGCAGTGTGAGCTTCCTTCGCCAGTACCCTGCCAGTTCTATGGGATTCCAGCAGTGTGAGCCTATGGGATTCCAAAAGTGTGAGCTTCCTTCGCCAGTGCCCTGCCAGTTCTATAGGATTCCAGCAGTGGGAGCTTCCTTCGCCAGTGCCATGCCAGTTCTATGGGATTCCAGCACTGTGAACTTCCTTCGCCAGTGCCCTGCCAGTTCTATGGGATTCCAGCAGTGTGAGCTTCCTTCCCCAGCGCCCTGCCAGTCCTATGGGATTCCAGCAGTGTGAGCTTCCTTCGCCAATGCCCTGCAAGTTCTATGGGATTCCAGCAGTGTGAGCTTCCTTCGCCAGTGCCCTGCCAGTTCTATGGGATTCCAGCAGTGTGAGCCTCCTTCCACAGTGCCCTGTCAGTTCTATTGGATTCCAGCAGTGTGAGCTTCCTTCGCCAGTACCCTGCCAGTTCTATGGGATTCCAGCTGTGTGAGCTTCCTTCCCTAGTGCCCTGCCAGTTCTATGGGATTCCAGCTGTTTGAGCGTCCTTCCCCAGTGCCCTGCCAGTTCTATGGGATTCCAGCTGTGTGAGCGTCCTTCCCCAGTGCCCTGCCAGTTCTATGGGATTCCAGCTGTGTGAGCTTCCTTCAATAATGTTCGTTCTGACATGTAGGACTACAGCAGTGTAAACGTCCTCCATCAGTGTCCTGGGTGCTATGGTATGATATCATAAGTCATTTATAACGTGCCTGTACACAAGTGTTTCTAGGCGCAACAAGACAGGGAGAGGGAAACAGAATGAGGACAAAACAATGATCTTACTAGGCATTGTGTCATTTAGATCACGCATGTGCAGGGAAGAGGGAGGGGAGAGAAGTACAGATAACTCAATAAGTGCTGCCAGAGGGTGGCTCATAAGTGCAGAGAGAAGGGACTGTAGAGTTGCGGATACAGACCCTTAAGTGCTGGGGAAGCCTGCAGGCAGTGAGAGGGCAACTGGACATGCAGGAGCTTGGGCCGAGCTGGGGAGAGGAAGAGAGAAAGTGGAAGCAAAAACGAAGGTCTTGAGTTGCTTCTGGAACCAGAGGTGGTTCTGCTCAAGTTTAAGAGAGGCAGGTAGGCTGTTCCAGAGGGAGGCCCCAGCCGAGGAAGGAGATCTGCCCCCCACTCTCTGCTTGGAGAAGCGTCGAACCCTCAGAGAGTTGGAGGTGGATGAGCGGAGAGCTCGAGAAGGAAGATGCTTAGGAAGAGAAAGTTGGGCCCCAGAAAGATTTCTAGATGATGCAGAGGGTCTTGTATTTGATCCTTGCAGCCACGGGGAGCCAGTGGAGAGATTTCAGGGCTGGAGAGATACGATCCCTGGATTTCAGGTCAAGGACAAGTCTTGCAGTCCTGTTCTGGATAAGTTGTAAAGGTTGAAGAGTAGAGGCAGGCAGATTTAGATGGAGGCTGTTGCAGTAGTTCAGCCTAATGAGAACCAGGGCTCTGGAGACAGTGAGCTTCTGGGGGAAAGTGAGGAAAGGCAGAATACCTCTGAGGAGGTGCAGCTGATAGTGTGACTTCTTAGAGTTGCCAGAGATGTGAGGAGAGAAGGAGAGGGTGGATGAGACGAAGGTTCTTAGCCTCACAGAAAGGAGCAGGAAGTGGGCCCAGGGTGGGCGGCCATAGAGAGAGAGAGGAAAGGAGGGAGCAGATGTCCCGATATGGAGGATCTTAGGCTTACTGGCATTAAGGCAGAGATCATTGGTGGCACACCACTCCTGAATTGCGGCCAGGCGGTCTGGTATGAGAGAAGGAGCAGAGGTGGCTGAGAAGAGCCTGAAAGAGAGCTGGGTGTCATCCGCATAACACTGAAAATTGGAGCAGAATGTAGCGATGCGGTGGGCAAGAGGGGCCAGGTAGTGGTTGAAAAGGCAGAGAGAAAGTTTAGACCCCTGGGGAACACTACAAGTAGAGAGAGAGATAGAAGAGAGGAAAGACCCCCGTTGGACCTGGGAGGGTCGGTCAGTGACAAATGAGGTCAGCCAGGCTATGAGACTCCAGCAGTGTATGCGTCTCTATCAGATCCAATACAGTGCTATAAGACTCCAGCAGTGTGAGCTGTTGTGATCAGAGCTCCACCAGTGCAAAAGACTCAAGCATTGTGAGCTTATTTCATCAAACCCCTGCCATTCGGTAGGATTGACATCGTCACAAGGCCTAGTATGACCATTTTTGTTGTCATCCCTGTACTCCCCCCCTTGCCTTGTTGCGCCTTGAAACACATTGTGTATAGGTGCATTCTAAAAACCCAATAAATACATAAATAAATAAATAGCCACAGTGTGAGCTTCCTCCACCAGTGCTCTGTCTGTGATGTAGAACTACAGCAGTGTGAACCTCCTCCATCAGTATCCCGTGAGTGCTCTAAGACTCTTGCGGTCTTCGCTACGTTATCCAAGCTATTTCAGTGCTAGAAGAGTCCAGCAGTGTGAGCTTCTTGCATCAGAGCCAGGTCAGTGCTCTACGTCTCCAGAAGCATGAGTGATGCTTTAGGACTCAAGCAGTGTAACCTGTTCCCAAAAGTGCCTTGCCTCCCTGCCCCTCCCAGTCTTGAGCAGGATCTCCTTAAGTTCCAGAAACTCTCCCTCTTTCCCTTCTCTGTCAATCACGCCACTGCCGCTGAGACCGCTGGCCTGGTCCTCATGAATCTCACAGGATACCAGGCCTTTCTACACAGTCGATTGCAGCACACCCCCCATCGCTCACTTAACTGCCCCTGCGGCACCTGTTTGGTGACTCTGCATCCCACCCTTGGGAGTCGCCCGCACTGGCGCTTAGCCTGAGGCCTCCTCCTTGGCTCCCCTAGACCCTTCCATCCCGGGCACCTCACCGGCACTTGTCCATTCCTTCTCGCCCACCCATCCCTATCTCCTGCACTTCTCCTCGCTGCACTTGCTTGTCCGAATGCCACAAGGCCTAGTAGGACCACGACTGTACATTTACTGTATTGCCAGTGTTATTCTGTCCCCTTGTCCCCTTCCCATTTATCCTTGTGGCGTTTAGAAACATAATTCTGTTGTATAGGCGCCTAAAAATGCTCAATAAAATAAAAACAAAAAATAAAAACATCTTTCTAAATCAGGTCTATTGGGACAGCGTCTCAAAATTTTTTGGGGTGCAAGTGATCAGATGCACGAGAACATCCCATCCCTTGTGCAAAAAAATGTATGCCCTATGCACGTACGGCATCTGAAAAGGTGCATCACAGATGTGCACATTTAGAGGCATTTTTCTTACCCTTCATGAATTTACAATAATAAGGGGTATTTTTCTGCACATTGTAATGTACATCCAAATTTAAAATCACAATACGCATTGAAATGTGAAGAAAACAGACACATTCCCATGCATCTGTTTGGAATAGGGAGATGTGAAATGCATTACTGGGTCATTCCTGACCATGTCATGTATTTGTAAGCATTAAATCATCGGTTGTCACGACTTCTGACAGAGTTGCATTTCTATCCCTTAAACAGGGATAGAAATGCTTTTTTCACATTTCACTATGGTGGGCCCTTTAAGGGGCCATCATTGTGAAATGCCCTCGGATCTGGGAGCAAGTAATACCTTCGTTTTGGGAGCGTTTAAGCAAGAGGGAGCCCGATGCATCTTTTGCACTGCTGACCACTCCACCCCCAGAAATGTCACCTTTGAGAATAAGGTGACAAGGGCATTTCTTTCTTTTTTTTGTTACTTATTTTTAAAGGCATTTTGTGTTAACAACGAATATACATCCCCTCCCCGTCTCTCCCCGCAGCCATCCCACCCCCGGATCCCCCAAGCCCCCTTTCCCTCTGTGCATGGCATAAATCACCGAAACAATATACAAAGTTTCTGAGGGCAATATACAACATTTTTTAGTGTTTTTGGAAAAGAGTCAAAACTATGCTCCAGTCTTTAGTGAAATTCAAATGATCCCCTTGTATAGAGTGCGTTATCCATTTGCGTGCTAAAAAGTTCCAGACTTTAGAGAACCATTCGCTAATGTGTAGCAGTTCCTTCGACTTCCAATTTTGAGCAATCACCAATAAGGCCGCGAATTGTAGAATGGCGAAGGCTTTGGATATTTGTTTAAGGCTTTGTCGCAAGTCTTCCTCTATAACCACCAGAAGACAGGATCTCAGAGGGCTGGGTTCCTGTAGACCGAATATTTGAGTCATATGTTTATTAACCTCTTCCCAGTATTTTACCAGCGCCGGACAGCTCCACCAAATATGCTTCCAGTCTCCTACTATTCCACCCTCTCTCCAGCATTTATCTAAAGCAGGTATCATATTCTATAAACGAGCTGGTGTATTGTCTTGGGAGGATAGCTCAGTGGCAACGTGCTCGCCTTGGAAGCAAGACCACACGGAGCAACACAGGTTCGATCCCTGTGTCCGTGCTTAGAAACCTCCGGGTATTAAGCGCGTTATCAATAACCTATCATTATCATAGTGCCATTGTATCATTCATTTATCGACCTAGTAAGTTTGGGTATTTCTATCCTATTCTTCCTCCAGTGCCACTTCCCTCGGTGTTAAATGCCAGCATTGTTTATATCTCAGTGGTGTCTTAAGAGAGTAGTATTGGCCATAGATTTGAGATGAGGGCTTTATTTCCTGGGTTAGATGTTTCAAAAGGTGTAATGCCTCTTACTGCCACCTTCCTCACCAGGGGAGCTAGAATCCAGTGTCTAACTTGAAACTATTGGAATCGGCATCTTTCCCGAAGGCCAAGTTCCTGCTTACTTTGTATAAAAGATTTAAGGTCATTTCATTTCCCTGAAACATATCTCTTAGTCTATTACACCCCACGTGTTTCCATTCAGCAAATGCAGTAGGTTGGAGGCCTGGGGCAAATAGTGGATTGGAAAATAGAGGTGTAAGAGGTGAGGGAAACGTGATCAATTGATATTTCTTGACTGCTCTGCCCCAGACTTCCTCAACGAGGCTTGTTTCTAAAACCATTCTCTGCACCTGTCTCATTTATGCTAGTTTTTAAGACAGTTCCCCTTTGTGATTTCAGACCATCTTCTCAAAGAGGACCTGCACATTTCAGGAGGCCTTGGCAGCAGCCCAAAAGATGTGCTGGGCATTTGCTCTTGCATGCATTCTGTAAGTGCTGGGAGCAGATTTCACTGCGAGATGCACTTAAAGGGCCTGTCATTGTGAAATTTGAGGAAAAGGCATTTCTATGCCTGGTTAGGGGATAGAAATGCAAGAGCTCTCAAACCTCTGCTGTCCTACTAAAAAAAATACATGGCTGGGTTAAGAATGACCCTGTCATGCATTGCACATCCCTTTGCCCCTGTGGAAAAGCTGTACATTTTCTGCACATTGAAATGCACTTCCTGTTTGTTGAGTTTGGGTTGCGCATTGAAATTCACAGAAAGTGACCCTTATTTGCAGAAATGCACAAAAGGGGCGGAAAAGGCATCTGAATGTTGTATCTGTGATCCACCTATGCAGAAGTCCTTTCTGTATAGGGCATATCACTTTTATAGGCGCAAGGGATTAACCCAATACGATTTGGCGAATTGGGCCCAATGTGGTCAAAGTGGGTATTTGAGACTATAATTCAGGTTCCATTGTTGCAGAGTCAGCCACTTGGCAACAAGACCACTTCTTCCCTGGGAGGAAAAGCACGCCTCGGGCGCAGGAATGCGATTGACTCCCCCGTCTCCCTTTCCCAGAACTTGTCTCCCTTTCCCAGAACTTGCTGAAAATACCTTCCGTGTAATGAGTGGTGAGACAGAGGGTGGTGATTTAATAGTAAAAGGATAATTAAATAGCAAAGGTATACTTAAGATGAAATGACTTTAATGCCTCGTGATCTGGCAAATATAATAGATCAATGAAATGTCAGGCCTTGTTTTTCGTAGGAACACAGAGCCCAGAAATGGTAAGTAATTGTAAGTGTCTAAAAACCTAATGCAGCCATTTTTTTTGCACAAGAAACTTCTGGCCTATAAATGCACCAGGCCTCTGCTCTCCCAGCTACAAGTATAAGTCTTAAGAGACCGCTGGATTTGCACAGTCTGAGAGTTCTGAGACCTCCTGTTAATGTACATGAATAGATGGAATGCTGGCATCGCTAAATGAATGTACGTACTGCAGTTTAATGTGTAAGGAATAAGATTAGGAGTTTGGGAAAAGATATATCTTTTACGTTGTATGTGCGTTAGTTGGTAACATCCATTTCTGTAGATATGTAACGGAGGATAGCACAGGGTCAACGTGCTGGACCAAACAGTGCAACAGAGTTTCGAATGCCAGTGTGTTAAAAAAAAACAATAAATAAAAAAATAAAAAACGATTATACTGATGAACAGATTACTTAATCCATTGGTATGTTAGGAAGAATTTAAAGTCAGATTAGAATCTTTTTAAGATTTTGGTATGATTTTTGAAGGTTTAGTGTATTTTACCCTTATGGTATAGTCCATTTTTTCTGTGGGTTTTTTAAGCAACATTACATGATATGATATGATATGGCATTTATAACGCGCCGATACATAAGTGTTTCAAGGGGCAGGGCCTATGCCATAGCTTAACGAAACCCTGGGACATTACCAGTCCGGGTAATAACCCCCCTGCCCGTGTAATATTGCTATTAGTACCCCTGTTGTACCGGGTTACTAATAGTATTTTTTTCTCGAGTTGGGAAACGGCGTGGAAACCGTTTGCAACTCGAGAAAAAAATTAAAATAAAAGGCCGCCATGGATTGGGGAGAAGGGACAACACGCCCTGTCCCTAAATTGTGGGACTGCGATGATCTAGTAGTACGTGTGGGTTGGTGTATGCAAATTTAGTTTGCCAGGTATTTCGGGGCAGAGTTTGTGAGGCATTTGTGCGTGATGGCCAGGGTGCGTAGAGTGATTCTGTCTCGGATGGGTAGCCAGTTGGTATTATGTCTGTGAATGGAAATGTGGCATGACCTCGGAAGATTAAGTGCAGCTTTCAGTGAGTTATTTTGGAGTACCTGGAGTTTGTTTAGGTTGTGTTCCGAAGAGCCAAGGAAGAGTGCATTGCAATAATCAATTTTTAGCCAACGTTAAGCAGCTACTTGTGGATAGGTATGATTTACAGCTGTAGATCAGTTTATTAGTGTAGGCCGTGGAGGATGCAACACTATTGACCTGGTTTTTAAGAGAAAGAGTTGAGTCGAGGTAGACCCCCAATGTTTTTATCTCTTTAGAGACGTTGATTATAGTGCCATCAATGATGAAAGAGGAGTATTTAGTGTTGAGTTTATTCAGACGTGCCTGAGTACCCACGATCATTAACTCGTTCTTATCATCATTGAGGCAGAGGCCGTTGGTGGCTTGGATTTCAAGGTAGATGTTATTTAGCAGTTTAAGAGGGATTTTAAACCCCTTGCAAAGGCCTAATAGGACACTCAGATTTTAACAAATAATTAATTAATGTGCGGTAAAATGTTTGAGGCAAATATTATTTCTCACAATGGCAGTAATATATAAACACTGGCAATCACAAGGCCATGGATCAACACATGGCATACAGTTTGAAAACAAGTGAAAAGTTAAAACATGCTGCAGCCCAATAACACGTTGGAAAGTTACAATTTTCTGAATTCCTGTTTAAAATGACACAAACGAATTTGAGGAAAAACAGGTGAAATACTTGGATTTGAGTTGGGAGACAAATGTATATCACAGCGATAATATAGAGGTGAAATGATGTCTCTAGCTACCAAACTGGATGAAATATGCCAGATAGAAACAGGTTCGATTTGGGTAAAATGAAGCCGTGAAAGAGTTAAGAAAATCAGCTGAGAAAAGTACAGGTTTGCCTTAAACTAGATTATCAAGACTATATTGATAAAGAGGGACACAGTAAGATCCAAGGTTGATTCACGACTTCAACCCTGTCACCCCAGTGTTCAACTTTATGCGGAAATTACTTTAATTATTCCAAATATGACTGAGGGCTTATGATCTATGCAGGACAAAAAGGAATAGGAAAGTGGCGCTAAAGCTTGGAGATAGATGACAAGATGCACAGAGACTTCTAACAGTTTTGACAACTTACCAGGGTATGGGTAGGATTGCTTAGAAAGTGCAATAAAGACAAAAAGGTCAAGATGGGGAGACTATGAGCCTCATTAGGACCCTGGTGGCCGCGGAATGAACGGTGCCGGTAAGGGTCCGGCACCGTTCATTCCGGGCCGCCCTATTCCGAGGTCTCTAGTGGGTCCCGCTCTGGAACGCCTGGTCAGACTAGGCGTCCTTAGTGTGACCCACTAGCAGTCCAGGATGCTAACAACGGACCCGTCATTAACAGGCCCATTGTTAGCATGCTCCCCATTCCCATTGAACCCTATGGGGGATCAAATGGGGATGTACCGGATCTGGGTCCCGCGAAAGGGGTTAACCGGGCCCTCCAAGGTCGGAATGGCCCGGTAAGTCCCTTTTTGCAGGACCCGGACCTGGTACCCGCTATGGGGGTTCTGAGGTCCTATGTGTTTCTCTGGGATGGGGATTTTCATTTTGTTAAAAATTTATTTATAATGCGCACCTAACCCAGGGGTAGCCAGGCGCAAAGGCAGCAAGAGGGTTGCAAAACTTAGTTACATACAGTAGGGTGAGGTCCAGCTGCGGTTACAGTGCCGGACGTATCTCGCCGAATAGGAAGGGTAGAACATATACACTGGGCAATACTATGTGCATATTTACAATCATTTACATTCGATGAGGTGAGAAGCCACATGGTAATGGCGCATCCGGGCTTCGGAAGGTCGTTATGAGTTGAGAGTTTTTAGCCAGTGGATAGTCCTCCTGGCTCTGAACTGGTGGTAGGGTAGGTCCTCCCTGCAGGTAGGAGGAAGGGAATTCCAGAATTGCGCTGCTTTTACTGGAAAGCTGTTGCCTCCAGACGTTGTACGTTTGAACCTGGGCACCAGAAGAAGGTTGGAATTGGCCGTTCTCGAGGGGCGAGAGAGGGTGGGTCTAGTAAATCTGGAGATGAGGTATTGAGGGGCTGCTTGGTGGAGGCATTTATGAATCAGAGACACCGATTTAAGGAATATCTTGTCCTTGGTGGATAGCCAGTTGACAGATCTTCTGAAGTCAGAGATATGGGCTTTCTTCGGGATACTGAGGGCCGCTCTAAGGGCATTATTTTGGAGGATTTGGATTTTGTTTGAGATATATTTGTTACAACCTACATATAGAGTGTTGCAATAGTCCAACTTGGACAGGATCAGCGCCCTGGCCAAGGTGGTACAGTTGGTGGGGAAGAGAAAGGGTTTGGCTGCCCTAATGAGTTTGCAAGTGTAGGAGGTGGCGGAAGCCATTGCATTAACTTGTTTGTTGAAGGTAAGGGTGGAATCTAGATAGAGGCCGAGGGTTTTAACCTCCTTAGCTACCTTGATCTTGTTGTCGTCAATTATGAACGATGAGTATTTGTGGTCCAACTTGTTGAGGTAGTGTGTAGAGCCTAGAATAAGGAGTTCCGTCTTGTCATCATTCAGGCATAGACCGTGTGAGGCCATCCATGCCTGGATGATGAGGTACACTTTATTAACAAAGGCCAAATCCTTGTCATAATCCCCCGTCAACGGGATGAGGATCTGGGTGTCATCGGCGTAATTAGTGTAGGTGATACCCAGATCGTCTAGATCATCAAAAAGGGGCTTCGTGAAGATGTTATAAAGTGTAGGGGAGACGCAGGATCCTTGAGGCACGCCGCAAGTGATAGGTGTAGGGTCGGCTGCTGCTGACAATGAAAAGACTCTCATCGTGCGGTTATTAAGGAAGGATTGGATCCAATTGTTTGCTCCTTGAGAGAAGTGGGCAGCTTTTTGTAGGTGGTTGCACAAGATCTCATGGTCGACCAGATCGAAGGCCACCAAGAGATCAAGGAGTAGCAAAAGAGCTGTCTTACCCTGGTCTCTCAGCTCGTCATGCTGTGGCCTGAAGCCCGATTGTCGGACGCCTAGGAGATGGAAGTGCTCAAGGTGGTGTCGGATCTGTTGGTGTGCTATTTTGTCGAGGATTCTAAGAAGGAACGGTACTATGGTAATGGGGCGGTAGTTGGTTGGAGTGGATGGGTCTAGATTCGGTTTTTTAAGCAGAGGGAGGACCCAGGACTGTTTTAAATTATTAGGTACAGTGCCTGATGTGAAAGACGCATTTATTAGTTTGGTAATAAATGGTGCGAGATCACGGGCTGCATTCTTAATCAGTTGAGCGGGGCATAGGTCTCCGTGGCAGTTTGAAGGTTTGAGGGTGAGAATAGTATTTTCTACCTCTTTGGTGGATACTTTATGGAAATTAAAAGGGGGGTTGTGCGCTGGGGGAGATGATTGAGTCAGGTGAGCCTTTTTATGGGTGACGGTCCTCCGCTTAGTAGAGGAGAGCAGAGATTCTTTTTTAATGCTTATATTTGTCTTAAGGGAGGAGAATTTGTTCGCTAGGGCATTTTGTATGCCCGTGCACCAATATTTATCTTTGATACATGAGTCGGGCACTTGGATCGGGGATTCAACCTCTTTAAGTATTGTGAAAAGCTCTCTAGTGTTAGATTTAGCTTGTGAGATTCGGGTACTATAAGACGTTTCTTTGGCCAATATAATTTCTTTTTTATATTGGGAAGCTAGATTGCTCAAATTATTTTTGTTATTTTCTGAGGGGTGAGCTCGCCAGATTTTTTCACAGCGTTGCTTTTCCTGTCTAAGGGCTTTAAGATTAGGCGAAAACCAGGAATTGATGTGTTTCCAGGGCTTACTCTTTTTTTAGCTTCAAAGGGGCTATGGCATCAAGGGATGATAGCATAATTTTATTATAGATGTCACCATCGTGAATGGATCTGTGTGAACCGGGATGGCGTTCAGGGTTGGTGTGATTAGCGGGATCAAGTTTTCAGGGGTGATATTTTTTTTATTTCAGGATTGGACAGCTGGAGCTATGGTGTTAGCTTGTGCTGGGGTTGCCTCTAGGGTGAACGAGATCAAGTAATGGTCAGTCCAGAGCTGCGGGAGTATGGCAGAGACCAGGACTGTGCAGTTGTGCACAGCTAGCCAGTCCACAGTTCTCCCTTTGATATGGGTGGGCTCAGTGATCTTCTGGGTGAAGCCCAGTTCTTCTAGGGTATTGTTGATTGTAGTGGCATTGGCGTCTGCAGGGTCGCTAAATCCAAGGTTAAAGTCTCCTAGTAAGATGCGTTGTGAGGAGTTTTTAAGATTATTTGATAAGATGTCTGTGAGGTCTTCTTCAAATGACCCTAAAGGGCCCGGTGGTCGGTAGACAAGGTGAATGGAGATGGAATGAGTGTTAGATAGTGATAGCTTGGCGGTTAGGGATTCACAGGAGCTAACATTGGTGGGTGATTCAATTGTCATAGGGAATTTAGTTTTGGCTATGATGGCAAGACCTCCGCCTCTAGAGGTGGTACGATCAAGTCTTAATAGCGTGTAGTTATCTGGAACCGCTAGCATAATTGCAGGGCCTGCCGTGGGGTGAAGCCAAGATTCAGTGACCGCTAAGAAGTCCAGGTCTTTGTTGTGTAGCAGGTCGGCAATGTCTGATGCATGGGCTACCATGGAGCGGGCATTTATTAGTGCACCCTTGGTCCCGAGATCTAATGGGTTTAGGGGTGGTTGCACAGATTCGTGTGTACTTTTCTGGTCACGGATAGGCTCGTGAAGGAGTCTACTGTTCAGTTGAAGAGGGTGTAGGGATGGGTTCCTAGTCACCTTGTTGTGGGCTGGTTTAGAGGGTCATAGAGCCTTGGGAGCCTGGCACATAGTCTAAGGTTCCTCATGAGAACAGGGCAAGGTGTAGAGGTCATTTCAGTTAGTGTGTATGGGTTATGTGCGGGCTCGAGTGCTGGTAAATTGGGTGGCATGGTTGGGTATTGGCTATTCAAAATGTGCAATATTGATCTCAGTAACACTGTATAAAGCGCATGGAGATACATTGTGATATTGGGCAAGAGAGGGCTAGTACAATGTAGTTGTTATAGGGTAGCGTAAGGTCTAGTACCATCTAGGTGGTGGGTCACTGCAGTGTAAGGGATGGTAATTCAAATGCAAGGTAGTAATTCCCTAAGTTCAATGTTGGCACTAGGTCTACCGGAGACAGTTTGGTACAGTGATGTCCCACAGTACGTTAATTGCAATACTGGATTAACATCATATAACGTTGCTAGGATTAAACATAGCTAGGCGTGATCTCCACAATAGGTAGTGACTATGCGGCGCACAATACGAGAGTTGCAAGAGGTCAGGTGCACACGGTTGAGGTCTCGCAGGAGGTCAGGTGCACACGGTTAAAGTCAAGGGTGTAGGAAGTAGCCTATCACCTGGGTTCAGCATTGATCAACATTAGAGCTGGAAGCGTGAGTAGCGGCTGGCAGCAATCAACAGTGTTAGCACATGAGTACTAGGTAACAGCATAGGCTAGGCGGCGCACAGTGCATGAGATGCACAGGTACGTACGTGAATTACAACACTGGATTAAAGTCGCATGACGTCGCTAGGATTAAACAACGCTAGGCATGATCACAACAATAGGTAATGACTAGGCGGAGCACAGCATGAGAATTGCAGGAGGTCAGGTGCACACGGTTAAAGTCAAGGGTGTAGTAAATAGCCTATCACCTAGGTTCAGCATTAATTAACTGGAAGCAAATGAATAGCAGCTGGCAGCAATCAACAGTGTTAGCACATGAGTACTAGGTAACAGCATAGGCTAGGCGTCACACAATGCATGAGATGCATAGGGTCTGGGATTGGACGAGGCTAGGAGTAGTCACAACAAGTCTTGATTGTACATCGTCGGCAGATTTAAGCAGTTGGAGAGTTTGTGTGGGTGTGCTAAGCACATATCCATGAGTGGGCTAACTAAGTAGACCACTGATTATGTGGCCTCAAGATACATTTCAGTAGCGCTGCTCGAGTGATAGCGTAGCGGGGATGTACAGTACCGTAAAGATCCGATCTGGTCTCGGTTTGAGCATAGATTCCTGGCGACGGCGAGGTTAGGCGTGGACAGGCAGGGACAGGCATACAGCCTTGTATTAGGTGGCCTTCGAGCAGGTGCCGGCTCACGCCTCCCGGTCTGCTATTGGCCGGGATATCGTGGTGGATGACCAATAGGAACGTAAGCAGTTCGAGGCACAAAGAGAGTGGTGCCTAAGGATGCATGGCGGCCATCTTGGAATGGTGCTCCGCACGCAAACAATGCTGGTGTGATATGGTATTCACAAAGTAAATCCAGCGATGGTGGTGCGCTCTGCAGCGGACACGGACGCAGGTGTGGGTCTTCAAGAATCATTCACATGGTGCCACAAATGCGTAGCTAAAAGCAATTGTTGCGCTGAATGCTTGGTGGCCTACCTATAGGGATTATACTCACAGTCCACTTTTGAGTCTGTGAAATACCAGAGTCAACAGGTTCTGGTCACAAAAGATTCTGGTCACCGGATAGCAGACTCTCCTGGAAAAAGACAGCTGGGCAAAGTCTAGTCACCGGATACTAAAGGTCAGCGGGCATGCAGGTAGTGGCAAGAAGCCAGTCTGGTTTCAGGATGCTTCCCAACAAGGGTACCACAGCTTTTCCCCTTTTTAATGGGATTTTAGTGGGATTTTCTGAATATAGGCCTTTGGTGGACTAGAGTCAGCTATGCTTTGGCCTGGCAGTGAAATCTGGAATCAGCTATGCTTTGGCTTTGCAGTGGGCTCTGAAGTCTGGCAGGATGAATGAAAGATCAGGAATGCAGTGCAGGAAATTACGGAAGAGTGTCT